>NC_136005.1:17040759-17340759 GCF_048128805.1 Centroberyx gerrardi | reverse complement strand
TTGAGGCTTACTTGGGTGTAAAGGCTCAAACAAATTTTCTGAGAGTTGACAAAGTCAGCCGATGGATCAGATCCAAAATTGTTTTTTGATGTTCATCATAGAATATAGAGATTTCTGCATTCTAGCTTTAGGAGAGAAATGTTCACAAATGTTGTTGCATCTAGCCTTTGGTTTTACATGTGGGTGGAGAGAGAGATAGAAAGAAGACCTTGCTCTTTGATTCTGAGGGGCTGACATCAAAGCCTGACATTCACCGCTGATGTTTTAGAAAGTTGAAATTGTTTCTCCTCTTAAACTCCACTGTGGCTGCTGGAAATATCTTGACATGACGTCACATCATCTATGTTTGGCCAGTTATCCACAGGAATAAGAAAAATACACCACCAAACAACAAAATGGACCCAGGAATGCGGGAATGCAAGGTACATCGCCAATAGCTGTTTTTTTTAACAGTATTAAAGTGTTTTACGGTGGATTTTTCCTTTCTTAAGACACAGTTCTGGCTTTCTAAATAAAAGAAAACAGCAAATATGGGGTAAATATGTTTTCAATTTTCAGAAATGGTGATAGAAAAGCATGGCATTCAAAGAGTCTTAAAAGGTTTGTTCTAAACATCAGCAAGATCTTCAGCCGCGTGTTCTCTCCCCAGTCTCTGAGAATAATTATTACTCCTACAGTATTATAAGCAGAGGGTAATTTCTCCCTCTGATCCTCTCAATGTGTTTACGTGAGATCAGCCCACTAGGCCCCTCCAGAGGAGCAAGATCGCTATCTGCCTCTTATTGAGCCCCCCTACCCCACCCCACCCCCAAACCCCCCTCCCCTTCCCCACATCTGGCCTCGTGCCAGAGGCTGCCAGAGCGCTGTCACACATACACACAGCCAAATACATGCAAGAATCCAGGGAGTAAAGACACTGGTTGGGTGTACAGTTTAGAAGAAGAGGTGGTGGGACACTCACATCACACTGGAAAGGTTTCTCTCCTGTGTGGGTCCTCATATGCTCATCCAGTCCTCTTTTCTGACTAAAGGCCTTGTTACACTCGCTGCATTTATACGGCTTCTCCTGCAGGGACACACACACAAGTATACACAGAATTAAAAAAAGGCACATCATCTCTCAGTATACAGCAGAACTTGAGACGAGGCTTCCCCAGTCTGTGCACATATGGACAAAACCTGGAAGAGAAATTGTGTCCAAAATGTACAAAGGCGCGCACAAGTGTAATGATACACATATGCGCGCACACAGAAAAACAAACAGACACACACAGCACAGAGGGAAACACGAAAAGGCATCAAGATATCCCTTTAACACAGACACACACACACACACACACACTCATATCCTCTCACTTCACACCCCGGTGCTCTCCCTGTGAGTTTATGAAGATATGAAATGAGAGATTGTACAGCCCCTGCAGTAGGGAGGAAATGACCGGCATAGGGGCCATCAGAAACACATGGATTCCTCTAAAGAGTAAGGAAAACACGCCACAGAAAAGCCCTTTGAACGTGTATCAGTGCACTGGCACTCTGGGGCTGTAGAATATCACTCCTCTGTCTCCACACCTCATCAGTTTACCAAAGAACATTTCCTTTGCGCCTTTCAGAGGCCTGTCTGGGTGTCAGTCAAAAGAGCTATCTCACTGTGGGTGTGTTTCCACCAAAAAACTGTAACTCTGCGTGTGTGCGCATATGTGTGTGTGTGTGTGTGTGTGTGTGTGTGTGTGTGCACATGCACGAGTGTTCAACAGGGTGGACATCCGCACAGAGTGGGTGTGTTTAAAAGTCTGAAGGGAAAAAGCGGTGACACTTAAAAGACTTTTTTGAGTTTGAGTTAAGAGAAATAAGAAGCATAGAGATAGTGGGACTTTGGGAGTACGGTTCGCAGTGTCAGTCTTTGGGAAGCTGTTTTTGACAAGTCTGGCTGATAGCAAAGGCTCTACCCATTTAAAGCTTAGTTGTCATGGGAACAGGGTGAATGCAGGAAGTAAGGGTCCTGGGAAAAGAGCTATCATGTGGGCGGGGCAAGGAGTGCCCAGTGACACAGGATACAAAAGGAGGTAAAGATCAGGTTCATTGCATGTGTGTGTGCGTGTGTGTGTGAGTGGTTGTAAGTATGCAAGTGTTTGTGTGCATGTGTGAGAATAACGGAAAAAAGAAACACCCAACAAAGTGTGAGTTGTGTGTCTGTGAGAAACCTGCCTCGAGGAAACAGAATGTGTGACGGTCTGTGTAATGCAAATTTCCAGTTAAACCTGCTGGTTTAACAAGGATCACTTTCCCAGTAAAGAATCCCCTTTTCCATAAGGGAATAAGGCTTCTTGAATAACAAAGACAAAAAACTATGAGGGGTCAAGGTTCAGAGGTCAGGAAACACATGGATGGACTTAGGTGATGCGGCGTACCCAGAATGCATCACTGTGACCCCGGTAACATCGAACATCTGTACCTGGTGACCTTCACTCTTCAGCAGCTGTTCACCCTTTGACCTTTGGCCTAACCTTTCCTCTGGATCTGTCCACTCTCTGCAGAGAGCGCATCTACGGACGTGAGGATGGAGCCTTGTTTATTTACTCCGAGACAGGCTCGCGTCTCATGTGTCATGTAAAATATGTGGGTGTTTGTAAAGCAGCATGGCTACAGGACGTCGACATACTCAGGGTGTAATTTGAAATTTAAAAAAAACTGTAGTTGGTCAAAATGGATTTCATTATATAGTGCGAATTATACAAGATGGATCTACCAACTCTCTTTTCTACTCTCTGTTAACAACCCTCATTATCTTTATTCAGTCATGGAAAGAGAAGTTGAACTGCAAAACTGTAAAAACTGTACTAGACAAATGATAAAAACGCCCTGCAGAAAAATCCAAAGCAGAAAATTGCAACTTTGCACATAAAAGAATTCACTTTGTCCACATCACAGAGATCAAAATGACAAAAAATAAAATATCTCCAAACAGCCAAAATGTCACCAGGAATGATCAGCATCAAACGTGCGTCTCACTTTAGTCACTGACGATGTGGTGTATGTGGAATAAACACGCAAGCTACAAACACATCCGTCTCAAATCTTCTGTACATTAACAGTGAGCTGCGGCTCCTTCTGCCAAATGACATTTGTTTTGCCGAACGGTGACTTCATCTGGTTCTGCTGTTTGTAACTGTTCAGCCCATATTTCAGAGCGCTGTGAGCAAAGGCAGATCTGGGAACATTAGGAACAAAGCATCAGTCAGTTTAATCAGCTGCTCGCTAGAAAATTATACCTGCCTGTTTCTACTAGGAGACTTCAACCCGGACGGGATACCTACATCATCAAGACAATCTAACAGCAGAGCACTGCTGTTCTGGACAGTATTAAAATAAAACTTTACATAAAGCCTTTGAATTAATAGCGTTGACAGGCCACTACTGTCACTGTCATAGCCATAGAAATTGATGACGGGGAAACCTATGATGAAATACATATTAAGTCCCATTCATCAAAAGTGACACTAACACACATACCCAGATGCACGGAGAGAGCTCATGGAAAGTGTCGCTTTGGCAGAGAACTTCAATGGGTCGAGAAGGGGTGCAGGGAAACGAGCGGTGTCCCTTCCCAGGAAATGACCTCATGACGTCCAGTAAGACCGTACCTTTTCCTCTCTCCACCCTGGGCTCTGACTCACTTTACATTTACATGTTCGGGGCATCAAAACAAAATGCCTCCTCTGAATGTTCTGCATCGCCACACAGTGAGCTGCTGTCTGCAGATTCATCTGTTCTCAGTTTATAAAGTGGTGGATTTGGGGCTGTGAATGACCAACACAGTATTTAGTGTATTTCATTTTCTCTTCTATATCTACAGTATCTTTCTCTTTCTCTTCTTTCACTAGGCGAGTTGTGTGAGCCTTTCTTTCTGCAAGCTCAGCAATACAGAGAAAGGCCAAACATAAAACCTGAAGCGTAGCACTCCAGATTGAATGATAAAGGTACTGGGACACCTGGGACTGGGTTGGCATCTCTCTCTCTTTCTCTGTGTGTCTATCCCTATTCACTTTCTTGTACTTTCTTTCTCTTACTCTCTCTCTCTCTCTCTCTCTCCCTTTCACAATGGCTTGCACAGACTTTCCTACATCTATAAAGTACACATCATATATGTTGCTCTCACATATTTATACAACTTATTTTGTGGTCAGAAAGAATTTTCTAATGGCCATCTGGTTGGCTGGTTAAAAACATCATCAGTGAAACAGCTCCAAAAAGTTATTACTCTACCTTTGCTTTCTGAAGGATTTTTTACATTTACATAATACACACTCATTGTCACTGTACACAACTGTTAGCTCACACTCAAATAAACATTAATGCAAGCAATCACACAGAAATGCACAGAAAGTAAAGACAACACACATCCCAGCTAACCAAATTATGTCAGCACAACATTCAGATAACCAAAGATTTGTCTTAGCGATGTAACTTATGTAACTTATGTGAATTTCATAAATAAGGACCACAATAAGAGACAAGAGTGAAAACAGTACTACAGTAGCTGCTTCTACTTTGAGCAATACTGCACTGAAAAAAAGTTAAAATATATATTAAGGTGCAAAAGTGCAATAATATAATTTTATGTGTTAGCTGGGATGCAAGCTCACAGTGTGTGCGGTTGGAAATAAATGGGAATACAAAATAATTTCCAGCTGCCCAAACTGTGCATGGAACAAAAACTTACGCGAGTGTGTGTGCGGATGTGCATCTTCAGACCATCATTCTTGCTGAATGCTTTGTCACAGTAGGGGCACTGGTATGGGCGCTCACCTAGGGAACAAAAACATCCATCAGTGTACTGTTCACAAGACCACATCATTCACATATGAAGCTGACACTGAACCATATATGTTTTAAACTAGGACTCCGGAGGACGTACTCACATTTTGATCGAGGAAACATCACAAAAAATTATGGACACATTCTCTAATAGAAACTCGACATATAAATCATATCACATATATGCGCGCGTGCACACACACAAACACACACACACACACGCACACACACACAGATACACAGATATTGTCTACCATAACCATTAACATCTCCAAGACAGATCTGCCCTGTCAGGTAGAAGGCAGGAAAAAAAGGACAGAGTGAAAAGTAATAGTTTTATATCATGGTCGTGCAAAAACTGACCAAAGTTCTCTGTTTCCAGCCAGCGCTGTGGCTGTGATGTCCTGCCTCACAGATGGAAGGTGTGTGTGTGTGTGTGTGTGTGTGTGTGTGTTTGCCAGCTTGGTCCTGCCCCTATCAATAGGTGCTGTTGCTGACATGCTCTACTGCAGAGACTGTTTTTTGACCTGGCTACTGGCGGAGCAGATATCTTTCTCTCAGAGACATTCATCTCTGATGCACATTTGCAAAGCGAAAACACATCTCCTTGTGTAAAATCCTTAGAATCCATAGCTTGCCATCTGAGCTACCATTGGCCCACAGTGTAGGAGCACATCAGAGGCCGGGCTGGCAATGTGGCTTATCCCAGTTGGATCAAAAGCAGTCCGGCCAAACTCCTGCAGATCCTATCTGAGCACGCACCAATGATGACAAAGAGGAAGTGACAGGCTGTCAGTCAAACGGCCCGTCGACACGTGGATCTGTTTACCCCCGAGCTGATCCACAGGCCAGATAGGAGCACCAGAGTTGATTACTAATCTATAGAAGGGATATGAGGTAACCCACAGAACCACAATGAAATGAAAGATTCAGACAAAAATACAGTACAATACTGACTAGAAAACATTGTGGGTTCAACAATTACTGAATTCATTTTCACAGCTGGGCCTTGACTTTTCACCATCAGACTAAAAACATCTTGATGACCAGGATAAAATATCAGTGAATCAAACAGAAAGCTGAGTTTTTCTCGCCTCACTTGTGTTATTCTTAAGGAAATAAGGGATTTTTGGATGGCAAATTACTCTCGTCTGAATGAAGAAATACTCCTGCTGGTGTAAATAGAACAGCTCCAGGGGGACGCTGGGAAAGCAATAGTAACTTAATAAAACGCTGCCTGATACAGATAGCTGCACATTTGTGTTCATTCTTGCACTACAGCAATCTAATTTCTCATCCACTTCATAGTAGTGTAATCTCTCTTTAGTGTCTAATTGTTGAACAGGCAAGCAAGTCATTTTATTGATGGGGGAGATGTTTTGCCCCTTTAAGTAATAAGGTTAATTAGCTGTGTTTCCCTGGGACTCAAAATGCAAAGATGCTTATTAAATCAGAGAAGCCACCCAGGGAGAATATGAGAAGAGTAATATTACCCCACGGCTACAAACACAACCATGTTAGAGGGATATTTCACTGCTGTTCCTTACAGTAAGTGAATGTCGCTTAAATTCACACCCTACTTAAGCGGTCAGGTTGAAGTCTTTATTGGCCATTTTCTATTATATTATTCCATTAAGATCTGGGTAGCAGAGGAAAACCTTCAGATCTGTCTGAAAGCGTTTACCAGAGTTATTTTTAAATTAATCGGATCCCATGAACCCTGTGTGAGTCTTTCAACATAAAAGCTACAATGGGCTATCATGTAGCAGATATAGAGGGTTAGGGTCTAAGCCCACCATAAACCCCCCACAAGAGGGCTTCCAAGGAGCACAGAGAGGAGTGTTATGAAACAAACTAATGAAATGTGTAGCCTCGTGTTGGTGTGGAAAGGGTTAACGTGACATATGCAGAGTGATTACACATTCTGAAACATGTGCAGAGGGCAGCTCAGCATTCTGGCCAGAAATCCCCTCCTGTGCAATTTCAGCCTCTAGGAGGCCTTTTGTTGACAAACAGGAAAATCTGAATCCCAGATGTGTTTTGAGACAGAGGAGAGCAAATCTTATGTCTTATGTAGCATGTGTGGTATCAGGTTAAGGCCCAGCGCTAGCCTTGGGGAGTCCTGGGGAAGGCATTAGTGTGCTAATAGCACCGGAGCACAGTGTGCCAGTGTACTCTGTGGCTTGGATCGCATCCCTCCCAGGAGCTGGCTAGTGTCAGTTAATACATAGCACAGACAACCACACCCTACAAACACAGGCTTACAATAAGTGCACACCAATTCACCTACTTAACCTGCATATGCTTAGGTTCTGGACATGTGTGCCTGCGTCATGACTCAACTGTAAAATACAAACAGAGAGCTTGGTGGTAGTCAATAACGGAGGGGGGGTCATTCATAAAGGTGGTCACTTATCGATTAAATATCTCATTGAACCTTACTAACAATACATTGTTTTTGTCTGACAGAAATCCCTAATTCACTGGTTCATCCTGCTCAAAATAAAATCAGTTCCCTCTTGAACTATGCCTCAGATACAGTATATGGTACTCAGCTAAGAGAAACTCAATCCCTAAGTGAAACAGGAAATAAACAAATGCTACTCTGGGAATGAAGTAGTAACATTCTTGTTACATTCATCTCTATTATTCATGCAAGAGGCTTAGTGTCTGTTCTGTTGAGCATTACTGTAACCAGAAACCCTCCACTTATTCTCCAGATTGAGCCAGATTGTTTGGGGATTATGAGGGGTGGCTGCAGCACTGAGCCGGGGCTTTATGTGTGTGGAGATGGTAACTGATTTAGCATGTGCTGAAACAGTACACCATCTCTTTGACCCTGGGTGTCTCCCCCACCCCCTGCTGTGGCCCTCACACTCCTTGTCTGCTAATCGATCCGTTTGGCACCCCTTGTGTGTTATGTGAGTGTGTGTGTGTGTGAGTGTGTGTGTATGGGTGTGTGTCTGGTTAGCAGATGGTCTGCTTTGTCGCCTGCCTGCCGCACAGCGTTCGTGTTATGGAGAACGCTTTGTAGCTTCGGGCCCTGGTCTGAAAGACATTAGTGCTGTCCATCAGAAATTAATTCCCGGCTTCCTCCAGTCCAGCCAGACAGTGGCCCTCCACTGTCCCTCCGCCTGGCCTGTGCCACATGCCGACAGGGGCCACTGAGGTAATGTGATATCAATGTGTTTGAGCCGATAAGAGATTGCCTTTGATCAGCCGTAGAAACGCCCAACAACTTTTACACTTGACCTTTTCATTACGGCCAGGGTCTCGGTAGATTTCTTCACTTCCTCAAACAATTCTCTTAAACTTGCCCATGTGAAGGAACCTGTATCAGACAAGTCCACGCCCGAGCCTCGCCACAGACTCGCCTTGCCACACATGCAACGGATCTGAACGCAGAATCCTGACACATCGCTCACAGCACAGTCCACACCACCCGAATTAACCATCTGCATGGCGCCCAAATAAGACTTGCACGGTGTTTGAGAGGAGAACCACTGCTCACCATAGGTACAGACGATAATTCAGAACGTGGTGATTTTACTTTACAAGACTGTAACCATGACCATGATCAAGACAAACAAAACCTACCAAAGTAGATCCAGTGATTCCAGAGCGCAGCCAGATGTACATTTGGACTGGAGCTGTTTTGGCCTGAGACCATTTAAAGCTGCTACGTGTAGCATTTTTTTTCAAAATATATCTTGGTATAATTACCGTAAACAAATGACACCATGGTCGAGACAATTGGTAGCCTCTGACTCACGCCAGTGGTACTGATAGTGCTAGTGTTTCTCAAAAAATAGAGCACATTTCCCATAAACCCTGTTGCAAATGGTTTTTGGTAATTATTCTCCCTTTGTTAAAAATCTGAAATTTCAAATCAAAGCAATTAATTACTTACTTTTTTGTTGTTTATTTTGTAGTCATTTAGCTGCAGTATATTATGAACTGTTTATATTACATAGAGTAAGAAATTACTTATATTTATGTAGAGTGGTCATTTTAATTTGTGCCTGTTTGGCCAGTGAAAGCACACTAAGGGCAAGTAGAACTCTGACCTACTGGCCTGACCGGGCAAGTGGAGTATAACCTTTATTCATAATATAAGATGGTCACTAAATAGGGATTTTGAAACTAAAATGAATAAAATGCAAATTTGTTGCAAGACAGCTGAAATTATAGTGATTATTTGTGCGTCCAATCATGACGTGTCCTATGATGTCAGTATGACATTGAGGCACTGGGTTCTGTCAACATTTCCTTTGGCACCAGTATTTTTCATAACCCCTCTACTGTTATTTACCACATCATGGCACACTTGGGGAAAAACCACTCACTCTGACCTATGATGTATAGTAGACTACATTTGCGCCATCATATGCCAAATTGAATAATCTAGAAAAAGGGTAGAAACACCCATCATAACTACTGAGTTCAACATCGTTCTCATCATCCCCTTCCAAGTTTTTGACGGCTCACTTTTTATGGGGAAAATGATGGTTGGTGATATCATCAATAATATTCTCTGAGGAGAGGCCTGCGCCTGTGGCTCTGAAAACAGATTTGGTTGAACACATGGAACAGCAATATGTCGTAGCCAAATCAAATCAAAACAAAAACCAAACCACTTAATACTTTCAGACTGATTTTTTTTAATCTCGCTTAAATCTACTCATCACTTTAGCCATTTCTCTCATAATGCTCAACAGTGTCTGGTGGTAAAATGATACGGGGAGGAAAGCTCTTGGGAACCCTTACAAAGTCCTCTGTGTTAAGCAGGTAAATAATCAATGCTGACTTTTCCTGAGAAGGGATAGCAGGAAGACAAACAAGATCAAGCTTTCCTCTCTGCCATCCAGGGAAACTGTCGACACACAAGTCTTAACCTCAGCTGGTGGCCTTCTTTAAGAGATTACTGACAGAAAAACCAGCCATCTTAAAAGTTTTACTTACATGACAGCGCCATTTTATGATTTACACATTCCAAAATTCTAGCACAATTTACATATCCACACATGAGTTACATGAGCTGTGTGTGCCCACCAAATTACTCCTCACTGTTAGAGAACAAGATGAGCCTTGTCAGGATTGTCGCTCAGGGAACAACTCACACTTTCACCAAAGCTTATTTTTCCTCACACAAAAACACAACAAACAAAAAGTCCCTGGTCTATAGAATGAGGGGACAGATTTACAGCCAGTCAGGGTCAAGGGTCATCCCGCTGGATGCTTTCTTGGAGTGGTCTTTTCTCTCCTTTCTCCTTTCTTTCTTTGAGGTGTCCCCTTCGCTCCCACCCCTCCCCCAGCATTCCCCCACGGCCCGCTCTTTTGTTTATTCTATATAAATACAATCAGACTGGGCCATGTCCCACACTGGTATACATTCTCTTGCTGTGCCTCTCTGTCTGTCTGTCTCTCCTTCACACATACACATGCATGTCAACATGCACACGCACACACACACACACGGATACAAAGGAAGCCGTTGACAAAGTGCGGCAGGCTTGTCAAAGGACCAATGTTTTGCCACCCTACTTCCTCACTCATGTTCAAATATACACACACAGCAATACACACTAACCTTATCAACACCTGGAGGAAACCTTTGATAGGCTACAGAAACGTTTTGATCATTTTTTATTTGATGTGTGCTATGGAAAGCAAAGGTAAAAAAGGGTGGGAGAGCTGACTGAAGCCAGATTAAAACACTGAGTATATAAGGTAAGTGATTTGCTCATTAGGATGGTCATTTACCATGTGCTGGTAATGATGCAATAGCTCTACTTGGATTCAATAGGCAGATAAGCCCAGAGAAAATCTATAGCCCTACAGCTATGAACACATTCCAGAGATTAAGGGATTGGTATATTATATTGGAAATCGCCATTGTTTGAGGAAGCTACTTAGTTTGAGAGGATTTCAGCAGGTGCATCTGTAGCAGAGTGAACTGATGTGAGGTTTCAATCCCACAAAACGGGGGAGGACAATAACGAGAACGAGGAGAGAACATGAGAGAGAAAAAGACAAGGAAAGACAGGCGAAGTTTAAGTGGGAGTGAGAAAAAGAGGGAGACAGCCAAGAGGAGGCAGAGAATCAGCGAGAGAGAGAGAGAGAGAGAGAGAGAGAGAGAGAGGGTGAGTGAAGGGAGTTTAGAGGCCAAGAAGTGTGTGTGTGGCTGTGCCAGGTCTCTGCACCAGTCTGTTGGTAAGGAAACGCACAGGAATGTGTAGCTCTCCAGTTTAAGGCAGTTTAATGAACATCCAGTGTGAAACAGGGACATTGTTGCTGCAGTGAGTAAACTGGCCGGCTCTGTGGATATGACCGCATGGGTAGTGCTGATACTCTGGATCTTTCACAGAGCATGTGATGTTAATGACAGTTGATGGTAGGTCGATTTGACAAAGCATCCCACTGTGGCGGGCCACTGACCTGTATGGCTGCGGATGTGGACCCTTAGCGTGCCGTTGCTGGCAAACTTCTGTCCGCAGTATGGGCAGATCTTCTCCTTCTCCCCCGTGTGCGTCTGGGATGGAAACGATAAACGGACATATGGTTGATGTTAACAAAAAACATTTGTAACGTTCATCCTCACATCCTGCCTACATTAAAAAATCAAAATGTGATCTGCTGTGATAGCAGAAATTCACTAACAGAACACTATCAAGGCTAGTGAAATTATGTTTTCTCATCTCTTCTAAGTACAAAGTTGATTAGATTTTGTTACTTTAAAAAGCAAACAGCATAAAAGCGAGCCCCGTACTCTGGGGTTCCACATTTAAATGCCGTCTGGAGAAGTTTCTCTTAATTGAACTGTGTGGTTAAGTAAAGAATAAATCAAATTTAATTATGTCCTGTAATGCACCGCTGTCTACTAGTAGACCCTGTGGATGGAAGTGCACATGTTCACATGACAGTGCTTCCATTGAATTATCCTGAAGGAAGGATCAAAGAACATAGGAGATGCAGATTTGCTACTAGGGTCCAAAGCCCAGGAGACAGAGGGCCAGGGTGCATGTATGCATTCCTCTCTTCATCCTTCGCCTGCTTCTTCTTCTTCCACTCCCTTCACCTCCCCACAGTCCAAAGTGTTGAGCTGTATGGACTCATAAGGGGTGCACGTGCACACAGGGGAGAGCATGTGGAAAGAGTGTGCTGCACGCCTAGCAAGGCTCACAGGCTTTTCTTTTTTTTCCTCTCTACCTCTACCTTTTCTTTCATCCCCTCCCCTTTGCTCCGCTCCCTCTTTCTGTGTCTCGCTGTTGAAAAGTGCGCTCTGAATTCTGCTCCTGGCCTGTTGTAAATTCCCGAGAATAAACACGAGTATGAAAGGCTCAAACTCAGAGTGACAGTTTCAACAGCAGTACAACAATACAGGAACACCTCCTCTGTGGGCCCCCATCCTTCCCTCCATCACCCCCCGTGTCCCTCCGACACCTCTGGTGTTTCGTTACAAAGGCTCCGTCCACACACACACACACACACACACACACACACACAAACCTATGCATTCACACACATACATGCACACACACAAACACATGCATACACACACACACACAAACAAACATACACGCAGGCACACACACACATTCATGCACACACACAAAACCACATATACAAACACATGTGTTCCAGATGGTCCGGTGTTGCATTGTTTAGTTAGTTGTTTGTACAAGAGGGAGAAACATCACTGGTACTCTACCTTCATAAATGGCAGCAGCATAACTTCCCCCTGGCACTTTCATCTGGGAACATCAAGTTCCAAAACATAACATAATGGAATTTATTGGGAGTTGTAGGTAATCATTAACAGTCTTTTTATATATGATTGATCTATATGTCATTAATTATTACTCAACAAACAACCCTATTACTTTAATTTATATGTGCATATGCGTACATGCTTCCAGCCTGGTACTGAAAGAGATGGGACAATCTTGTACAATACAGAAAACATATGTGTATGTATGCATGCACATACGCGCTGCACGCGGTACACTGTACATGCTGTACACACATGCCCCCCTCTCATATAACAAATCCAGGCTCATTCAGGAGAAAGCATTTACTGTAATACAAGAGCACTCTATGAATAACCCAGTTCTCTAGGTATAGGCCTGTTCTGCCAGAAATGCGCATCATTTCCACAAGCAATCAGTGGAGAAAGTACACACATCCATATATGACTAAAGCACAGGGAAACAAAAACATATGACAAGAATTAAAAGATCCATTCTCTCCTGCCTTGAGTCAGAAAGGAAGCAAGAGGATAAAGATTCAGTAATTCAGTCTCATATTCAGTATTAAAAGTCTTAGCGTTCTTAAAACAAACAAAACAAAAAACCTGCCAGTAGGGTGAGATAATTCCACTTATTTCCAATGCAATTTCATTTGTTTCAAGTGTCAGTTTCTTGAAACAAGGTAGAATAATCTCCCCACTAGTAAAATGAGAAAGTGACACTTGATTCAGAGAATTCTTCAGAAGTTCATTGGAAACAAGTGTAATTATCTCACCCCATTGGCAGATTTTTTTCACTTGTTTTAAGAAAAATATTATTTAAGACTCAATACAATATTAAGTGATAATGGATATTTTGGGCAGTGTAGTCCTGAGCACAGAGTCTAATGTTTTGCTGTGCATCGGTATCTGTCCCAGTCTCTAAGTCAGTCCATTCAATCTCTGTGGCTGTATTTACATGCTTGGAGGATTCCATTCATAACCTGGTTATTCAAGTAAACTGGTTTTGGGTTATTATGATGCATGTAAGCATCATAATAACCCAATAATTAGAATAACCCAAGTAAGCTCATACTGTGATTATGAGAAACCTGGTTAAGATGCTTACTCTGGTGTTAAACAGGTCACTCTGGCATGTAAACATCTCACTCCTTTCACTTTTGATTTTCACCATCTGCGCAAACTCAGACTCGCACAGCATTATGGGTATATCTTGATGCCAACAATACATGGCGGCAAGGAGTACTTACTCTTATTACAACTACTGGGATAATTTATTTCCCCTGTATTATAACTAACCAACTATTGCTCAGTCAAAGAGGGAGGGGGTAGCTGGCAGCCAAAACCTTTCATACTTTTTTGCTGGCGGATTGTTCTGTGGGCGGGACAGTACAGTTGGACAGGAATATTCTGATAATTGGCTTATTCATTGCAAAGGGAGACGCAACTGCAGGGTATCAAAAGGTGCATGTAAACAGCTTAACCCGAATAAGACCTGAACCGGCGTACGGCCAACAGCCGGGTTACTCTGTGCATGTAAACGTAGCCTGTTAGCTGTCCTCTCCTCAGCAGCCTGACTTTGATCAAGGCCAGGCCTCTCAGCAGTCTCCGGACTCTGTAACCAGTGAGACAGTTCATATGCTGTCTTCAGCCCTACTGTTCGGAGACAACCTCCAAGACATTTTCTTTTGCTGTGTGCCAAGAAGCTGTTTGGTTTCAATCTTGATCCATAACCACACCGGACGTTGTCAGATTTAGGGCTCATAATCTGCAGTGAGATCTGTTTGGGGCTTTGAAACCCTGCGGAGCTAATGGACTAACTGCCATTTCTAATCAAAGTGGGAATTGATTCCTGGCCTCTATGGGTAGCAATGGCGAAGGT
Organism: Centroberyx gerrardi; assembly: GCF_048128805.1. NCBI lineage: Eukaryota > Metazoa > Chordata > Actinopteri > Beryciformes > Berycidae > Centroberyx > Centroberyx gerrardi. The sequence continues at coordinate 17,326,312 of NC_136005.1, read as the reverse complement.
GGATGTCCCTGCCAGGCTTGACAGTCCAAGATATTAGTACAACATATCAGCTAGCTACATCACTTTCCTGGGATGAGGAGTCACAGGAATAGTGGATATGAAACGATGAAAACCATTTGGTAGAGTAGATGGTAGGGCTGTCGTTTTTTTGATAACAGAAGATTGATGATGGGAAATCAGATATGATACTGCAATTCAGTTGAATGGTTATTACTTTTGCCTTTAGCGCAGAATGCAGCACTCAGAAAGCAGTATATTATTTGTAGTTAGGCAATGTATTTAGTCAACATTATTTGCAGGAATTTGTAATACAATGATAAATAAATGTTTAGGCTGCAGTTTCATGCAGTACTTGCTTCATATAATATCAGGTACTGCTCTGGCTTCATAAGATCAGCTACAGTCAATCAAGCTAATTTTACAAGGTTTCATATGTTATTTTTGACTGTGTACATTTCAAATGAATATGAATGAATTTCTCCTGATAACAGTTTTGTTTGAACTCAATTTTGTTAAAAAGTGACAGCAGAGATGAATTCACTGGGTAAGATTGAGTTCTTTTCATTCACCTTCTTGTGGCTCTTGAGGACAGAGGGAGTGACAAAGGCCTTCTCACACAGGTCACACTTGTACTTCTTATGGCCGTCGTGCACCACCTGGATGTGGACGTTGAGCGTGTCCTTCCTCTTGAAGGTGGCGTCGCACTGGTCACACTTGAATGTCCTCTCACCTGCAGCAAGGATAGGAGTCCAGGAGCATTTAAGAGCCATTTCCAGACATCTATTGTTGTGCCTCTAAATGCACAGCCATCACGCACAGCAAGAGGGGACCCAATTTCACCGGGACGATTGTGTGGGCAGAACTACAAAGAGGGGTGTTTCATTGCACCAGACAGTCCCAAACAATGGTCTTCAGAATGCTCTGGTTCTGTTTTTTTTTTTACCTTTTAACAAAAATGGGCTTTTACCATGGATCTCTAGCTGAACACATCCCAGGGGAAGACAGTAAAACAAATCGGTTGACCATATGTATTGCCTGAACATTGAATGGTTCTGTTTTGGGTTTTTTTTACAGTGAAAAAAACATGCCCTACTTTATGATTCATTCCACTGAAAAACATTGAAAACACCAGACAGCACTCAGACAGTGAGTTAGAGCACAACTCTCAGCTGTTCCATGCAAGAGCCCCTCGCAGAGTGAAGCATGATGTTATTCTTCACGCCTCTGCTCTCTGCCTCCATACAACAGGCTCTATTGTTGAGGAGTACTTGTTTCCATTATATGGAGATCATTCAATTTCCATAGAGTGGTTTAGAGGGTGTGCGTATGTTTGGCAGGGCAAGTGGTTACAAGCTTGTGTTCATTCTCCTGTTACCAAGGCCAATGATGGTCAGCTCAATAAAATGGAACACCAGTGCAAGCCGAGGTCCACTGTGTTTTTAATCAAACAGAAACATTTACTTGATGATCGTTAATGTCAACGACACCCTCAGATGATGATTTCATTAATCCCTGGAACAGGGTTTAAAACATTATTAAAATACACATGCACGCACTCACACAGTCACACACACACACGGCACACACACACCAGGATTACTCTTGAGGTGTTAATATGGCTTTTAAAGAAGGATTACCACAAGTGACATTTGACCCTACTCAAAAGTGCTGTGCATGTTTCATTGATTTAAAAAAAACAACTTGATTTAACGTGAAAATGCTATGACAGCTGTGCTTCATTTTCTCAGTGTGGGGCAAACGCATGAGAACTCATGTGGTACACAAACAATAACTCACAAAGACAGATACATTTATTCAATGGCAGGTCTTTTCTCTCTGTACAATGAAATCACACACTTTATCCTCCCGCCCCACATATTGTCTAGAACTTGATACATAATACTAGTCCCAGTATTATATAGCCCCATATCCCAGTGATTTCACTGAACAGTAATCTGTCTCCTGAGACATGGGCAGGAAATGCCTCGAGCTTCACAATCTCTTTGTTATCTGTCTCGATTCGGAGACCAGGACCGCATCCTGCCAAGACTCAGTGTGCGCAGGCACAAGGCTCCTGAACCCTAAGTACACCAGGGATGCTGCAACCCAACTCTCCAGGGTGCAAAGTGTCTGCTGGGCCACAGCACCCAGTACTGGGATGCTTTCTGAACGCTACTCTGACAGAGAAATAGAAAGAAAAGGCTTTTTGGGGGGAATATGGTGTGTAGTGTTAATGGAAATATGAGAGTCAGGTTGACTTGAAGGCAAGTGAAACTACAACCACCTACAACCTCATAAGAGATATTAAGATGCTTTGTAAGCTTAAAATTCTAGATGATTTAATAAAAATATAGAGATAAAATATGTAACTTTTGCCCACCAACAATTATTTGCATTCATGAGAACACACAAGCACACTCATACTCATACTTACTATTGTGGATGAGTAAGTGACGCTGTAAAGAGAAGGGGGTGCGGAAGAGGGCCTTGCACTCCTCACACTGGAACGGCCTCTCCTCCGAGTGTGTCTGCAGAGAGAGAGAGAGAGAGAGAGAGAGAGAGAGAGAGAGCGGATCAGGATCAGGATGAGAGGGAAGGCTGCTCTTTCATAACATACATACCATGCCATCTCTCTCCTTGGATAGCTGGGACAGCGGCCTCCTGTCTCAGTGTTGATGCTGATGAAGCTTCTTATATTGATGTGGGAGGATTTGGGCCGGGGGTTAACATAAGGCTCCATAGCTGATTTGGTTTGTTGACTTGATGAAGACAAGTAGCTTGAGGGGCTTAAGTTCAAAGTGCTTCTGTTTATCTGCTCACCCTCTGTGTCCCCCACCTGTCTGTCTGAGTGACGCCCCACTCCCATAAGTAAACATGGGGAACCTCAGGGGTGGACACAGGCCAGAGACCCCACAGGAAACAGCCACCAACGAGACCCTGATTGATTACAGCCTATCACTAATAATACTAGCTTTGAAGTGACTCTGCCTAAATGAATACTATCTATTAAAACTGACTCTAAAAACCTGCGCTATACAGTCTTCCTTAATGCGATTACATGTATCAATGAAACTGTAATCAGAGTAATAATAGTTGTAAATTGGAATATTGCTGTGTGAGGAAACACTAATCAGCTATATATGAACATATTAAAAAAGTAATTACCACAATTATGAAAGAATAATTCACCAATGGTTTAGTATGGAGAGTGTAACTCTGTCCCTCCATCTGCTCACCTTCTTATGATTCTTGTAGACGTTGCGGTGGGCAAACTCTTTCCCGCACAGCTTACATTTGTATGGCTTGTCCTCACTGTGGATGATCTTATGAGCCGTCACCTGGTCCAGACGCTTGAACGAACGACTGCAAATCTCACAGGTATATGGTCGCTTCTCTAATGGGTGACAGACCAGGAGAGATGCATTAAGGTGGGTAGAGATGATGTAAGAAGGAGTGAAGTTTTTAAGGCATCTTTTTTTTTCTTACCTGAGTGTGTGATCATATGGCGTTTTAGCTGATTGGTAGAAATGAACTTCTTGTCACATGCGTGGCAGTCAAATATTTCATGTACCTATGTGGCAACAAATGCAAAAGAGACATCAACTTAGTTTAGTTTTGCTGACAATTTTAAAAACTCAAGATTAAGTGCATGTAAGATGTTGAAGGATCACAAAGTCTATGATGGTCAACAGACATACAAGCTTGTTCACTTTCTTTAGACCGTCTAAAGACAGAAAAGTAATTAAAGTGATGAAAAGTTTGAATCCCTTTTCTGCTTCAGAGCATAGTTCCAATAATTGCATATTCAATAGTTCCCCGGCCTACAGCTACAATAGCATATGCTAATGCGAAGCAGCTCTTCTTGTCACAGCTGCTACTGCAAAAGCTTGTTCAGCTAAACGATGATAATGGTGGCTTTAAGCTGCTTTGGAGCAAACTTGTCATTACGGAAAGTTTGATTGCTCTTCTGTAAGAATAATGCTTAACTCTTCATTGTCTTTGTTTGAAGCTATAGAAATGTACCAGATATTTTCTGGCAGAAATGTACCTTATTTACTATAACACTGTGCTCAAGTATGACTCAATTCTTCAGAAACTTTTGAATAAACATTTTGCTAGAATCAAATAGTCATTCATCAAATTTAAATGTGATGCTGACCTAAATGTATTGAATCATATTGTGGTTTCCAGACCTCATACTTTATTACAGCTGTCAATGAGGAGAACATTTCAAGCTCAGACAATGGTACATGATTAGAGCGTCATTCTAAAAATATTTCTATCATGGACCACATAATGGCTATAATTGGCACATGGACGCATAAGGAGGTCATATAGGAAGCCTGCATGTGCCTTTTTTAAACACAGCGGGGATCTGAGACTACAGAAAACTGACTCATAGACAGGTAAGTGGGTTAGATGATCCACTGCAGAACTATGTCACAACTTCCACGTGATTTTAAGTGTTGAACAGTTTGCAAGTGGCTTGATGATGAATTAGCTGACTGGAATGGATTAATGCTTGCTGATTAATCTAGCAGATAAATGTCGACAAGAGAAAATGAAAATCCAAACTCCAGCTGGGGTCAGGGTCATAAATAACAATCAATGGGACAGATGAGGACAACTTGCATATTAATCCAGCGCCCAACTTCATCAAAAGTGTTGATGATAGCTTACTAAGTTAACTTATGATGAGAAAAACTTTGCTGCAGTATACAGGTAAATCCATGTGGCTACAGTAGCATTATGGTAATCCAATGATATAAAAATAAAGCGATAATTGATTCTTGTTTTTCTTGGTTTTGGCGACACCCTTGGTGATCAGTGGTCATTGCTTTGGTGTTTTGCACTGCATTTCCCAGCAATCACTTCGCAACAGTGCGGCCAGACCTCCAAACTCCAAGCATGGGCTGTTCTACAAACAACTACAACTAAACAACTAGAAATAGCAGAACTACAGCCAGTGCCTAAGACGGTAATATCGACAGTATATAAATATATTAAACATGTTTTCTAAAATGATGTGATAACTGTGTGCTTACATTATTACATTATTACAAAAGAAAGCAACTACTTACAATAACATTACTAATAGACCTACATTCGTACTTTTAACCTGCTAACCAAGCTATCACTAAACTTACAAAACCGAGGTAAGCAGAAAGTTTGCTGTTATTCAAATTAGCTGTGAAACATTTATCCAATCTTTGACGACCAAAACTTGCAAGTTTTAACTCAACGTAGTCACTGGCTCAACATGACAATAAGACACCCAATGGAGACTGCAGCTAATAAACAATAGTGAAACCAACCAGTCCAAAACAAACAGAGCCACTTCTGCATTGCTCCTCCTCGTCACTTCCCATCTTTGAGTAATTACAGACAAAAAAAGGCAATGGCAATGTTCACTCTAGTTTTAGCTTGGAGACGGTCACTTTCCTTTTTAGCACGCTTGCCTTCCTCTGCCTTCTTTCTCCTTGGATTTTCCGTTGATGAACTTTGAGTTTCTATAGGTACCAGTCTCTTCTTTATCTGTTCAGCCATGGTGACTATCGCTGCTCATGCAAACTACCCAATTCTTGTTATATTTATTCCAAACAAACTGCTGCTGCTGCTGCTTCCATAAATGTAAAACGCATCACTTTGTGTACGGCAGGGAAAGACCAACCCACTCCTAGGTGTTTAGAACAGCAACTGTAAAAGCTTTCATGAACTGGCTATAGGTTAAATCACTATTATATGGTATGAATTGGCAATAGAGAGTAGCAAAACGGATATTTATTTATATGAAAAAGTTGCAGGTTATTACTTTAACAGCCCTGTTATTCTTCAAAGCTGTAATCCATCAGTAAGAGGAAGAATCCTGACGCCAGGGTTAAATCCTTATTGTCTGCCCACAGTGGCTCTTAGGTTTCACAAGACCTGTGGGATGAGCTTGTGAAATAAAAACCAACCCTCTGCTCTGTGTCACCCAGAATAAATTTGTAACAACTTTATCATAAAGACACCCTCCCGTTGAGAGGGAATAACGGAGAGAATGAGACTCAGACACTCAGGAAGCAGAGAGGGGCGTGAGATTACGAGGTTTGACTAGGTTACAGGAACTGAATGGGGTATGATGGAATACAAGGCAGTGGGACAGCAAAAAAAAAGGCCATCTTTAAAAATGGGCTGTAGTTCACCTCTGACCCCTGACCACCCAACAATGAGAAAAAGACCCACGACAAATAACAGGTTAGGAGAATTTGAGCGACAGATGTGCATAATAAATGAGGGCCTCACCTTGCGATGTTCCTGTAGATTCAGTGAGGAAGAGCATTTTCTGTTGCATATGGTGCATGTGAGTTTCCGCCGGGCACTTCCTGAAAGAAAAAAGAGGATGAAAATTACCAATCCTGATTCTATGGGACTGACATCACAGTATATTAGACATAAAGCAGATTGTTTGCAAAGTGGTGCCATTTGAAACACCAATACAGATATCTTACAACCATGACAATCATTATACAGCAACATAAAAATACCACAACGCTAATAAGGTGAACGCTGAGAGACAGTGTTACAGCATCGGGCTGCTGTTAAGTTTTACTGGACAGTGAAATCTCCCTTCATTGTAGGGCCAGAATGTGGTCCCACCATCCCACCATCTAAGGATCTGTGGCACCCTCCCCTCGTTCACATCTGAGTCACATGACCCACATCTGTCGAGTCTGATCCTGCACCACTTCCCCCTCGCCCACACACATACCCCGTGTCCCGACCACGCTGGTAAAACATCAAGGCACAGATCTCTACTCCATCAGACGTTGGACACAGTGAGAGCAAAGTCCTAATCTTGCGTTGATACTTTGTCATGATGCATGTGTAAGGCTGCACAGATCCCCATTGCCCTACATCCCATCATAAATGGCTATGGAAGTCCATTTATCTGAAAGAGTGTGCTGCCCCAGAACATACAGGTCAGCAATTATATCGCATTAGTAATTAGAGACGTGTCTCAATGTTGTACAGATTTGAACTGAGCGAGCCCAAGCACTGTGCACTGTGATTCCTTGAGTGTTAAGGCTACTAATGGACAATTAACCTCATTACATGACCTATGGAAAAACTAAAACTGGTATGCAAGTGAATGCTTGTGTGTGTGTGCCAGAGAGAGAGAGAAAGAGAATGAGAAAGTAACTGATAGAGTGAGAGAGAGAGAGAGAGACACGGAGAGAGGGAGACAGAGAGAGGGAGACAAAGAGAGAGAAAGAGAGAGAGAGAGAGAGAGAGAGAAAGAGATGCCCACCTGTGTGAACATTCCCTTTATGCTTCTTCAGAGCATCCTTGCTCTTGAATCTTTTGCCACAGCTCTCTGCTTTACAGATGAACCTGGCGTCTCCTTTACAGGCTTCTTTATGCTGTTCAAAACTGCACACACAGGATGAAGAATTGCTCAGGAGAGAGGAGGGAAATACAGAATAATAGAAGAATGCTTTTAAACTGTATACCTGTGTTTCTCTCTAGGCAAAGCATGGCACCAATACCACAATAGCCAAATGTTTTGATCTCAGCTGGAGCCATCCATGCATGGACATACCCATTGTACCACTCATACTATACATTATATGCACTAACAGTCTTGTACGTCCCTTTGAAAAAGCCTGTGCACAGTAACTTATATTACCTGGATTCTGAGCTGAATGTGTTGTGGCACAGTGAGCACTGGTGAGCTTTGGAGTCGCCTGCCGGACCCAGTGACTCAGAACAATGCAAAACACTGGGGAAGGATTAAAAAGGTAGACACAGTCAAATAAAAACAAATTGGGAGACAAATAGGGAATGAAAGACATCTGGGTGGTAGCGTAACAAGGACAATGGATGCTAAAGCAGTTAAAAAGTGACAAGAGCAGATTTATGGGATAAATTTGGTTGAAGAACGCTGATTAGAGGAAAGCTGATGTAAAAAACTAGACTACTACAGGTTAGTGGTGGAATAGGAAACGCACTGGCGCTGCAGAGCCTGTTTGATAGGGAACTTCTTGCCACAGTTCCTGCATTTGAACTCCTTCTCCTCTGTGCTGGGCCTCTGGTGCAGGCTCTGGAGGTGGGCAGCCAGGATCTCCTCACTGGGGAAACTACTCTCACACAACAAGCAGGGATGGTCCTCCTTCTTTATCACTAGTTCTGTACAGATGCAGCACACACACACAATACACATGCGGCTTAAGTCATTAAACACAGATCTAAGCGGCAAATATAATTTCCTTGGTGTATATGAAGCATAATGAAGTATCTGTAATGGAGACTAAACAAGAAAATGATGTGTAATTCATGCAGTATAACTCAATTGTACCCATTTCAACAAGATGCTTGGCCTCTTTGCTGTTCTCATCTTCATCTTTGATGACTTCCTCCTCTTCTTCCTCTTCCTCCTCCTCCATGTCACTGTCCAAGTAGCCTATCAGGAGCTCCGTGTCTGTCTCAATGTCATCCACAGCCAGGTAGAAGATATTCTCTCCATCCTGAGAGACAACAAAGACATGGTAACTATCTATGGTAATCACACAGTCATAACTATGCACTGGAGTACTGGCTGAACCATATCTGACAAATTTGAAATAAGAAGAACGTAAAAGCATACTGTGGTTGCTCAAACATATTTATACCCATTTGTGTTAATGTATACTGAGTAATTATTGAGGTTTGGCTGAAGGTTGAACTCATTACACCCAGACAGCAGTCTGCTGAGGCCTGATTGAGGGCACAGGTCAGCAACTCAAACCCTTAAAGATGTTGTCATTAACTTTCCTGTCCTTAAAGGTCACACTAATAAAATCAAAGTGTCATTTTGCTTTAGCTATGGGATTCTAAATATACATAAATATTAATTAACAAGAGGAAAGCCACACAATAAATGTCACTGTTGATGGAACACAGAGCTTTAACACACATGAATGACCTTTAAACAACCAATCACTTTGGGCATATGTGTATTAATGGCAGGAGCTTGGCCCTAAGACCTGAAATGTTCCTCTTCTTTCCCTTCTGCTTCTATTTTTTCTGTCTTTTTTACACAGAAGTGCAAGAAGTGAAACTTCCCAGAACCAGTGTGCTAAGGTCATATTCATGAGTGTTTGCTAATGTGTTTTTGTATGTTTTAAGAGGTAGAATTGTTGATGTTGTTGTTCTTTTATTTTTTTTGGTATGCATAGGCCTGGCTACTGTTGCTGATTACATTAGTTGTCAATATCAAAATTAAATAAATGTTTTAGAATCTTTCAGAAATCACAATAGTGGCGATGCTAATACATAGCTTTGGCATGCAACTTCCAGACTATTCCCTTTTCACCTTTCCCCTATTTACATTATGAAAAGAATAATGGTTTTCAATGAGAATAATTGCTCAAGTTCAATTTGCAGGGTAAACAGGTAGACATAGATTTGTTACTCTTTTCCACGCTCTCTCTGCAATCCTCACTCGCGCTCACCGCTAATCAACTTGTTGTAAACAATGGCATAAGATGGGAAATGTTAAATAATAAACAATGATAGCCTACACTGAACACTAAAAAACTTTCGTATTGAGCCCATTAACACAACCAATTCGCAAAACATACTTATATCCCCATATAATATGAAGGAACTTTTTCAAAATGAGTTTGACTAAAAACGTACTTAACATTTATGTCATCTGTAAAAAAAAAAGTGTTTGTCTCATCATGGAGTCTGACAGAACAAACATGATGAAATCTTGTCATTTCTTTGGCCTAAGCTATACTAGTGAAAATGTGGCTTTTTCAGATCTTATTTTGAAGGGTTTCCTGTGTGAAAAGATTTTCTTTTGTTGTGAAAACATCCAAAATTTGTAATTCGCTCTAGCTTTGGTCTGTTGCCTTCAGAGGCTTTATGTTTCTCTGTCTCCACATAGAGGAAATATACCTGAATGGCCGCCAAGTTTTTCTGTTCTTGCGACGGCGCTTGATGGACAAAGCGCAGCCAGTTGGCATAGCGTGGGTTACTAGCATCCAGAATATAGAGCACATCCCCTTTACTGCCACGGACCTGAAAGAAACAACAACAACTGCATGAGTTCTGTCTTACTGACACAAATATATCACAACTCAATAATAGATTTTTCTTCTTTTCTTGTTGCTTTGATGTTTCTTCTTATTACATCAAAGTGCTTTAGCATTACATAGCAATACCAACTCATGTGGACAGTTGTTTGCCTCACAATGTGGCAGCTATAGATAACTACATTCATTTCAGTGCATCAATGGCATTCCCACAATAAGAGATAAGAGTCAATTCAAATCAGCCAATATGGTTAATTGATTTGAAATGTAATTAAATATTCCCCTTATCACATTAACTGAAAACATAATTGGACATAATTGGAAACTATTGTGCCTGACAGCAGTACTATGATAAAGGTGGTGTTTGCTAAGTTATGCCTAGTTGCAGCAAAACTTGCAACAAGACCAGTATTTGCTTCACTATATGAATTAACATTTAATGTATTCAATACAGCTTTTACAGGTACAAAGTTATTATTGTTAAGAGAATGCTTTTATGCACCTATTATCACCTAAAGACAACTTAAAGCCATATTTGCCATTGCCAAAAAAACAAAAACAAATTCATAGGGTGTTGATTTAAACTTGTTTGACCACCTAAACCTTTGAATACTTTGAATGCAACGCTAGAAGAGTTAGTAGTCTGTGTGTGTAATCACCTCCCACATCAGTCTGGTGTCCGAGCTTTCACCCAGCTCACCAGGCAGCTTTTTCTCACCTGCGAAAGGGCCAAACTTTTCTCCCTTGAAAACAAAACACAGTCATCACTCGTCAAAACTGATGCTACTGTAAACCAAAATAACAGCCAAAAAGAATTCAGCACATAATTATAATAAAACCATTATACGCCCCAGTGGAATGCACAAAATATGATAATATGTGGATGAATGTTGGATGGCCGTTTAGTGTGAAATGTTAATACATCCCTCAGTAGTGGACATTTTCCTCCAGACCTTCCAACAGTGCAAAAAAAATCCAGGGGGTGTGGTCAAAATGTGCTTTTCATGAATGAAGTATTCATGTTCATCTTCAACCTATTTTACCACATTTAATGTATCACAGTTAACATGGCAATATCGTATGCATGCATCCCGACTGAATCCTGAGCAAATTCATCTCTCGCTCACATTTCAGAGCTTCTTACACGCCTTCCCTCTAGATTTTTAAACTGCAATGCAAAAAAAAAAACTATTTGTAGTTTTGTAAAAGGATGGAAAAAGTTCAGAAGTTTAAGTTCAGTGCAATGTTAACGTTTAGATAGCTGGTGTATGGAAAATGTAGGCCTGTCGGTCTACAAGGTAACAGTGCGATAGGTCTTTGTTGAAGTGAATACATTGTTATGCAGTGAACGAGAGAAACAACTTGAGTTACAGTATCTACGTGGCACTTCACGTCAGAGGAGCCTTGGGTTGCAGTCGAGATTTTGACAGCGACGACAAGGAATAACGCGAACAGAAAACTCCTTATCTACTCGTTATCGTTAGCTACATCGCTGCGAATTTAAACAGAAAGAAAAGCCTTTCCGCGGGTAAAACCTTTGCCTCGGTTACATAGTTGTCCAGTCAAAAACAACAAACCTTTTTCACTCGCCTCGCCGTGTAAAGACCGATTCCATCCTGGACCTTTGACGATTTCAGGGAAAATCTGTCTGGCACATACATACCCAGCATTGTCATTACTCAGAAATACTTCCTAATGTGACAATTAGTTGGCTCTGGGGTATGTGAGCGGAAGTGGATAAGTATTGTCAGTTTGAATTTAAAGCAGATTGTTTCTCCGTAAAGCGGTCCAGGTTGAACTTCTGTTGCTCCTGCTGCAGGAAAGCAATGCGGCGTCCTGATTGGTCCAAAGTTTGTAACCAGAAGCTACCTTTTCTGTCATAGAGAGCTCAGGCTGAGCTTCATTCAGGCTGCACTACTCTTCCCCCCCGGTCGTTTGGCTTGGAGGATAACAAACATCCATTGTATCGATGAAATCCAGTAGCTTATAGCCTCGCCATACATATACATAACCCTAACGCTGTTTGGATCACATTTCCTCAGTGGTGAACTTGCCTGTTGCTCCCTGCATAAGGCAGTTAGTGTGCAGACCAGGGGCTCCCAAACTAATTCATGTCAAGAAACCCCAAATAAACACACCTTTGTCCCAAGATTTTAGCTGTTTGATATGATTTAATTACACAGCTGTCTATAGTGTAAGTGGGGAGGGAGCAGTGAAACTTATAGCCTAGATTCCTATATAGCTTAAATATTCACTCATTGTGTTAAGCTATATTGAGTGAAAAAATTGTGAAATTAAACTATTTCTTATATGGTGGGGGCCCCTGGAACCCCCCTCAAAGACCCCTGGAGGTCCCAAGACCCTACTTTGAGAGCCACTGGTGCAGGCTACAGCGATAAAATAATAAGGTTATTCTCATCTTCATGTATCCTATGAAAAAAACATAATAATAACTCAGAGGATCTAATGTACATTTCCTATTTGCCCTAGTGAGTGTGTTTGTAGAAAACTTGCATGGATGTTAGTAGGTGTAGAGTTATGTAGTTATGGATGCGTCATTGAGCGTCATTGGGGTTATCAAGAGGACTCCTCCCAACAGATTTTTTTTTTTTTTTTTGTGGAATTAAACCCACAAAACCTCCAGACGGCTCCACAGTAAATTGTTGCAGAATCTAAGATACACTACACCTTCACTACACTGACGCTGCATGTAGCCTTACACTTAGCCCAGAAAAACTCACCAGCAATTTTCTCATCCACCATTAACCTCAAAAACAACAGAATATTGAAGTAGTTGTGTATTTTGGCTTGAAACAACCCATTCAACAATTCAGAAACCACATTGTACCAACAAGCAGAGGTTAAAGAGACGGCCGATCCTTTTAGCTTGAAACAGTCTGCTCAGCAGGTCAGAAACCACAATTTACCAACATGCAAAGGTTATTCGGCCATATGATCCCTCTGGCTTGAAGCAGTAAGAAAACAGATTGAACCAAACGTTTAGTGTACAGTTTGTAACAGCAAATTATAGACTCAACTATGTAAAAAGAAATACAGAAGGAGCTGTGGATGACTGCCCACTACAGCTACCATAGTTTTACCCATAGTTATACATTTTGTTTTAAGGACTCTTTATTGTATTTGTACTGTACTACATGGCATTGTGTTCTTACTGTGTTTAATGTGTCTTGCTGCAAAATGAATTTCCCCTTGTGGGACAATAAAGACCTGCACCTGAACCTGAACCTGAACCTGAATAGCTATGCCATCATATCATAAAGATTATTATCATTATCACTAGGACTGGCGATTAGATAATTTCTGTTTTCATGTTGTTGTTACTCCAAGTCTTGTACAAAGCTCCAAGTGAATGAGAGGTTAACATTTCACAACTTCAACCCTACCATACATTTGCTTAATAACTCTGTAAAGAACATTGTTGTACCTATTCAATATACTGTCTTACGTATTTCAAACAATATATAATGTTCACAGCAAGTTCTCTGAGGGTCACAGTTCTTGGGGAACATCTTCATTATATAAGGACAATGGTGAAGTTACAGGCAGACACACAGAATAACTAATTACCATTAACACATAATACAAAAATGATGGGTGACAGTGCCATGGTAGGCCCATTTCTTCATCAACCAGTACACAACTGCCATATGACAACAGGATGGGGATGCACATGTCAGAATGCAGAAACTATCAGGCCACAGGCAGACATCACATCACACTATCTACATTACCGCCATGTGAAAGATGGAGGAACAAAAATAAACAAATATGTCTTCTATCTCCCAAGACCACAAGTGGAAAATAAAAAGCCCATGCACCTTGATTTGTTGACTTTCACCCTGCACACAGAGAGATTAAGATAATCAAGTATACAACAACACTGAGTGTTTGTGTGTATTCTGTTTTTTGAACACCTCTTCGGTAAATCTCTTTCCCCTTTAATCAGCGTCGTGTCAGCGTTATGTTGGTTCTGTTTACGTTGTCTATAGCTCTTGTTTATGCCAACGGCTTCCTGCTGTATTATGGCTCCACATTCGACTGCTTTCGTGATTGGCCCAAATGACCAGTGTTGGTTGACAAGGATACTGCAGAGACTTTGAGTCACGATGTTCATGTTTACCTTAAAGTCAATGAGCTGGTATAATGTATGCTCTGCCTCTATGTCAGAGGATGAGTTTCCTAACTGCTCTCCAGTCTCCAATGTGCAAATCTTGCTAAAGCTATTGACTTTTCAATGTGAAATTGAAATTATGTAATAACTTCAAATTCTTCAAACTGATGCTAATCTCAGTTTTTTTTAGAGCGTCTTCATCTCATATCACAGAACAAGGGGAAAATGTCTCCTTAAACTGTTACTTTTTCACCTTTCTTCTACTATTAATTTATTGCTCCAATCACCATTGTGTTTGGGGTTGTGTCATCAATGGCCTGGTGTCATGTTCCAGGTGTATTTCACAGACGTAAACCAAAGGAAAAGGTTACAGGGAGACCTACTGGGTGACATGCCTGACCGCGGCTCTGAGAGGGTCTTTTGTGTGGCCCTGCCCTGCCCCACCCATGTCCTCACTGGTCCATTTCTGTCTCCCCTGACCTCTCTGTCGGTGCCTTGGCCTGTCGAGGCAGGACGATTAAGTGTCATGACCCCTTTTTTCCTCCATGCCCTCTGAAGACCCTCAACCCCATTAACTTTCACTCAGCTTTCACTAATATCCCCTAGGTGATCCGGACCAACTCTGATCTCCAACACCTGCACAAAAGACACACAGGAACGCACACAGATACCGCCACACCCCCCAAAACATGCTCACACACACACACACACACATTGATGGACAGCTTCTCCTTTGTCGTTATATTTGATGGAAATGTATTGAAACCATTGTCTGTTTATCTGTGTTCGCCCTGTGATGGACTGGAGAAAATGAATGAATGAATGAATGAATGCAACCAAGTGTATTTTCTATTTATTTATTTAATTCTTAGGTAAGTATACAGTGTGGTGGAGTACAATGAAGTACAATGGGCATCATCTCACTAAAATAATTGACAATCACTGACAGATTCATCTTACCTAGTCCTGACAATTGCTTTAAATCCGTTAAGAGTCACCAGTTCCTTCAGTTTAAAGTCTTTCTGCAGGGTATTTCATGCAGTGGGGGCAGAGATCACGAAGGCTCTCTTCCCAAACTCTGCTCCACATTTACTAATATAGACACATAAGTATGAAGGAAGCTTTCCCAGAATGGCCTTATAAACAAAGACAGACCAGTGACTAAGCCTACGCATGGTCAGAGATGGCCAACCAGCTCTAGCATACAGAGTACAATGATGAGTCACAAATTTATTGAGATAAAGGATACATTCAATGGGAATTATTTCAAAACCTATATTTTCGACCAAATATTACACAGTCATTTGGATCACCAGCACCACAGGAACAGAACTTTGAACCTGAGAGTACCGAGCCTTGGAAGCGAGCCACTCAGTGGCTGGACTGCCAGTGGAGTCTCAGAGGGCCAAAAAGCACAGAAACCACATTTAGGACATGGCGAAGGAGAGGATTGCACTGAAATAAATACTTTCAGAGTTTCTTTTTTTCTAAGTAAATATTTTCACTGGAGGAAAACCTCAGTTTGGCAAACATACAAATGGTTCCATACAAGATTTTCCAAATGGATGTGTGCATTTTTCTGAAATCTCCCAAACCTGATACTGTAGATTTAGGGGCCAGACCACCTTTTGTTTCATGTTTCACAAACCCCTGCAGTCCCTCACCACAACTCCCTATTTCAAGGCTGTCGTTGAATAGCCAGCAAACCATTTCCTGCAGCTCCGAGGTCACTGGATAAATGATGTTTTCATTTGTCAACCCCAGGTCGCCACTAAAGGAGGGTCTTCAGAGGGAGCCTTTTGAAATTACAGTACTGATGAAGCGTGAGAAATTACAGGCACTTAGGAGTGATTTCATGAGCACCAGAGAACAGAGGGACCACCCCAACGCCGCTCCAACAACAGGGAGCGTTGGCCATGGGTACACAAACACACAAACACACAAACACACAAGCCTTTACATGGGCACACACCTACTGTAGTACATACACACATAGACACGCAGACACACACACACACTGAAATCACATAGCGTTTACATTCCCTTTACGTACACACAAATAACAATGGCACTTCTTTTTCTTTTCCAGGGATCCTCAAATGCACATCATGTGTACGAGCTTGCCCATGGTAAAAAAAAAAGGCCCAAGAGTTTAAATATATGATTAAATGACAGTCACAGTCAGGAGCAGGCATTGTTTGGTTCATTCCTTAAATTATTCTAATGGAGATGGGCTGGGACTGGCAGTGCCTGAGGGCCGCTGGTCCCTCTCCACCCTGGGAATGGGCTCTTGGTCAGGATGGGTTTGGAAAGGAGCCCCAGACTTCTGCCTGGCCCTCTGTTAAATCAGAGCTATGTGGAGCTGGTTTGGACCTGAGCCTCCACAGCGATCCATCCCCTGAGCCACAAAAGTGGAATCATTTTCATCATGGTCGACTCTTCTTTACTTCCTTGCCGGGGCTCCCTCTGTGTGTGTGTGTGTGTGTGTGTGTGTGTGTGTGTGTGTGTGTGTGTGTGTGTGTGTATGTGTGTGTGTGGGTGGGTGTGTGCTCATGTGTGAGATTTAAAAGCTCAAAGCATCATAATTTCATTACACACTGTTTGCTTTGGAGGTTTAGAAGACAGTGGCACCAGTGTAAGGCTGAATCATTTAATTTAACCATTCTCTGGTAGTACCTACCCCAGAGATGGCAGGAGCCCTTAATTCAATACTGAGCTTTTGACACAAGAGTTTTTCACTGCTTCTCTTTTTTCTGCTGTGGGAGTTACACTCAAAGCCCTTTCAGCGTGCTTGGTGGCATGTGTCAGTCTGTTTCTCTGTTTGGATGCCTTTCTAGCCTCCGCTCCTTTTTCACAATCTCTTTCCAAAAGTGTCACTCAGCCCCAAGTTGAGCAGCAAGTACATTCACACACAGATACACACAAAACACACTCACAAATGCCAACTCCTAAAACCCTTTTGAAGTCCTGTCTCCCCTGAGCGAAGTAACTAACATTTAAAATCAATAAAGAATTTCTAACACTGTCAGCAGACCACAGCATCTATACTTATTTAATTTGTTGTTTTTAACAGCATACATTTTCTTTCCTTGTCACTTGTCCCTTTGCTTCTTAAAAGCTCACACCGGCCTAACTTCCGACACCCGCCTAGTGAATTTGGGGGCTAGGCGAGTCGTGCAAACCCTGACCAGGAATCAAAGCCAGGTCTTCCGCACACAGCTCTGATTACTCCACCACTTACCAAAGCACTAGATGTCTGTCTCCACTCCTCACCCTGCTCCATGTACACACATATATACAAAACTCATACATCAAAGCCCTGCGCTCATTACCACGCAAAAGATAAACACAGACAGCTCTGTAGATGGTTAGCTCTCGGATAGAGGTTTCTGTGTATATGTATGTGTGTGTGTGTGTGTGTGTGTGTGTGTGTTGGTGGATTGGGGGTGCTTATGAAGAGAGCTCCTGAAGGAAAAGGAGTGTGTTGACTTTTTTTTCCATCCCTAGACCTCTTGGGTGACCAGAGGGCAGAGGATTCTTGGTTTCATTAATGAAGCCAACGACTTCAGAACAGATCTTATTCACGAGTGCTGAGTAACATCTGAGCAGATCCGTCCCTGCTGGCCAACTTTATTAGTGGCACTTTACAGCGCTATCCGTGACACTCCCACAGCTCCCTGGAAGCTCCTCCACATTATTCCAGGGCAACGGCAGGTTAATGGAAGCCAGGTGGAGCCTCCCCGCATTTCCTCTGACCAGGACCGTTTGATTGACAGCGAGCTGTGGAGATGAATCGGGAGCGTATAGCTGCTCAGAATCGGGTCGTGATGGAAACGTAGCGATTCACAAGGAACAGCTGTTTTTCTTGGCCACAACAGAGAGAGCTTTCCCATTCACCTGAGACTTTTCTTAATTGGAACGTGTCGATATGTGCGTTGATGTATGTCTGGTTCTCCTCTTCGCTTATTTGCGGTTAACTGTGTGTGTTGGTCAAATAGTATTGCAAGTCACCCGATTCTCTAAAAGGCACTTAAAAAAAATACGGGTTCCAAATGGATTCTTAGGTGGACAGAATGATGGTTTGAGAGGTGATGGCCTGTTCATCTGACCTCTGTTCATCTTGTTTTTAATTATTCTGATAGGTGACAGTGTAGTTTCAACAATTAACCATGAGAAAGCCTTCTGCAAAAGTTAGCTGATTTGATTAGTTGATAAATTAAGATTTTTTAAGCGATACCCCTGTCAGAGAAGGGAAGCACTCCATTCTAGCAATTAGCAAAATTATTTGTTCCAATAAAAATATCAGCATTGTGATTTGTCATAATAAAGTTAAATAAAGGTGTTTCATATCAAAACTGGTCCACCACCCATCATGATACTACATCTGTTACCTTCATAAGTCTAACATGTATGAATTGCAAATTTCCTGATCAAGACATTCTGTGTGGCTCAGTTGGTAATACATCATAGAGGTGATCAAAGTACAGAGCAGAACAGCCATTTATAATTGTTATTATACAATATCAGCGGTTGCAAGGGGACCCTGCTGAACAGATTACCTCTAGAATCAGAGCTGTAAAGAGCCAAAACACACTTGCAACTTCGATTAAATTTCTATTCTGAGTTTCTTGTGTGAGAAGGGTTTTCGGTAGGCCTTTGAAAAAAGCTAAAAGGGTTGTCCAACAGGGTCAAAACAATGAACCCATAAAGGTGCTGAGATGCTTTTATTACTGTACATTTGTGAGAGTGTACATCTGTGGCACAGTGATTTGATTGCAGGCGCTAGTGAAAGAGGGTCTATGTTCTAGTGCCGTGAATCTTAGGCGCTACTTTTGAGAATGTGAGATCTGGCATATGAGATCTTTTAAAGTCGTTCTAGCACATAATTAATCCCTTAGAGTCAGTCAGTCTTTCTGTGAGTCACAAATCATTCCTGGGATCAAGTTATCATTTCATTTACTCCAAGTATCAAGTTCTGCCTATGTGACCATAATTTAGCCCTCTGAATCTATAAACACAATATGCAGTGTGCCCTTTCATCTCGGAGCCATGATTGTGATGTTAACTGCTTGGCAAAAGAACATGACACCCAGGGTGACACAGGGATTACTTGTTCTATATTTAGTGTTTATGTACATGAATATTGGCAGGACAACTCTGTACATGTGACACACACAGTGATACAGTGATAATACACAGACCTCCAGCACAGAACACATTTACAGATGGGCTCTAGAGCAAACACTGGCTGAGATACACAAGGGAATGTCTCAACTACGACAATTTCCTCATAGAATTGGAATTTCCTCATAACAGTTATTATCGTCATCAATAAAAACAAACAATCAAAAAAAGAGGCAAAAAGTATAAAATAATTTAAATCCCTCCTAAAACATGTACTGAATATGCAGTGAGAGAACTATACAATGCGGGTAGCTACTGTATCTCCTCCGGTGATTTGAAACTGAAGGAACAAACAAATATGACAGACAAAAGCAAATGTCATGCAGCAACAAAGAAACATACAAGATGAGAAATGATCTTCTTTGAAGTTCTGCCTCCCCGATGGCCACAGGACGTAGAGACCTCAGGCCTGGCGACGAAGCACCGCTCGCTACGGGTCACCCAGACGCGCCACAATGAAATGTAAACATAAATATACAGGTTGATATCTCTCTCTACAAACAGTTCAGTCACTGCCACAGGCCCATCAGCTGTGTGAGTAGTCAGTCTGTATACACTCCTTAGTAGAATATCACTTAGAGTTAAATAAACTTATTTAATATATATATTTATAATAGATTTATTCTTTGCAGAGTCATTTAGCAGTATTTCCTTGTTTTCACCAGTTTGCTCTGGTATTTGACTGAGTGCCCGCTGTGGCCGACCACGTAAACGTCCAGCAGGTAGGTCTTGCCTGGCTCCAGACCTGTGATGGTCTCTGTAGTCACAGCCTTCTGCAGGTTCGGGCTGTGGAAGTACTTGCACAGGACCTTTTCTGACTTCCTGCGGGTCTCTGGCCCAGCGCACTGGTTTTGTTCACGACGCCGCTGCTCCTCGCCGTAAGTCTCAGCCACCTCCTTGCGGTAAATGCAGTACTTGTTGCGGTCCTGCGTGCCCAGCCAGGCCACGGTGGCGGAGGAGCAGGTGCGCAGCTTGTCGAAGGCCTTAATGCGTGTGTCCTCGGGAAGCGAAGGGAAGGGCTGCTTGCTGCTGGGTCGTGTGGTGGCGAGTACCTTCAGGGTGGAGGCCCCTTTCCTGCTGCCTCGCAAACGGATCAGGTACTTGGCCTTTGGCTTCCCCCGCAGCTGGAACTGCCGTACCCCCTCCACATTCTGGGAGAGCAGCAACTTGCCGTCGCGCCTCACCTGCACCTGCACAGCGTCCAGACACGTGTGGACGAACAGGGTGACCCTCTGGTGGGACGAGACGGGAGCAAAGCGCAGGAACTTGCTGCCCTTCCTCTTGATGAAAACATCAGACACTTTGCCATCCTTCAGCTCCACTGTCTTCTGACGGGCTTCCTCTTTAGTGCGAGCGAACGTGCCCACATACGCTGTGCTGGTGTTGGTGGCAGAATTCACAGCAAACACGTCAAAGTAGTACTGTGTGTCTGGTTTCAGGTCTGACACCGTGAAAATGTTCTTATTGCCAATACACACCTTGAGAATGTCTGAGGCTTTGGGCTTGGCTGTGTAGGCCCGCGAGATCTTGTTACTTGTGAGGCCTCGGTCCTTGCCAAAATCATTGTCAGAGGGGACAAAGCCAAAGTGGGCAAAGTCAAACGGGCTGAAGTCTCTGCCGGGCTTCGGAGCCAGCATGAAGGCGTCATCGGCGCTGATCTTAGCTTCAGCAGCGCACATGCTCTTGAAGTTGTGCTCCTTGTTGATGACTACGCAGTACTGGACGGGCTGGCCCATCAAAGAGCCTGTGGGCGTAGGCTTCCAGGCCAGAGTGACGGTGGTGCGGCCCAGCGCGGTCACGTCCACGCGAGGGTCGTAGGGCAGCTCTGGGTAGGGCTGGTCGGACTCTGGAGTGGTGGTGGCGTACACCTTGAAGTTGCTGTCTTTCTCTGTGGACAGCAGTTCCAGCTGGTAGAGACCAGAAGGCGTGCTGGTGGCCACATAGGACTCCACATCGTTTCCCTTATAGGTGAAGAGCTCCGTCCCCTCATCTACTGTCACCTGCTGCTTCTGCTGGTCCAGAGGTTCAGGCTCTCCTGGAAGACAAACAGGCACAACATGAGCTCTTTCCATAGCACTGCTTCCAAATGGGCCTACGTTGATATTACCAAGATTAATATCTTTACAGATTCTTATTGAAGACCTTCCCAGTGTTTTTTCTCCTTTTTCATTTGGCTGAGATGAGAAATAATTTCCACAGGTGCTAAAAATGACCCGTTTAATGTGTTGATGCCGGTGAGGTCATGGCGAAGCGCCGCAAGCCTCACGGACGATTAGCCCCTCACAGGCCAGCCATGTTTTCACTCTAAACATCCCCTAAGATCACAGGCCGGTATTCACTTGGCCTTTCCGGGGAAGCTGTGCTACAAAGAGGCGCCTTGTAGCTTCTACATGAGGGAGACAGGCTAAGGTCTTACTGCAGCTGAGCAAGAAATCATAATATTATGTTTGTCAACCAGAGAGTGTGCTCAGTGGTGTACTAAAAATTAATGCTCAAAGATCTGCTCCCAGTTGAGACATTTAGCAAAAAGAGCAGCAAAGGCAGGAAGAGACTAAGAAGTTTTTGTGGAGTTAGAGTTCACTGTGAACTATGGCTGACAGCACCGTGTCATTCCACCTATGTGAAGTCACGCTTCCACCTTTGGCACCGATTTTTGATTCTATTCTATTGATTTTTGTGTCCAAATTTGTCATTATGCTTCCAGTTAGTGATGAATTCTTTTCACTTGACTCAAGGTACATGTCTTCAACAATATAATCCCCCAATAAATCATTTTGTAATATTTGATTTGACAAGGTCACACACACACACACACACACACACACACACACACACAGCTGCACGTGTATTCACATTCAAATATATGCTCACGTCACACATGTGTGCTCTAAACCACCGATTTATTCATCTGGCATGATTGGGTCTGATCTTTTGTGTTGAAAGGATACTCTCCAGATGGAGAAAGAGTTTGAGTGTGTGAGCTAGAAAAAAGACAAAGAAAGAAAGAAAGAAAGAAAGAAAGAAAGAAAGACAGAAAGAAAGAAAGACAGATAACAGACAGACAAACAGACAGACAGAGCAGCAGGGGTTCCCTTCAGAAGACCAGCAGAGCCTAAGTAAAGGGATGTAATAGCTTTGATTCAGCAGGCTGAGTAGAGCAGTGCCCTTCTCTAAAATTATAGACGTCACTTTGGTCAAGCCAGACATCATAAGTGGTCAGACTAGACACTACGACTGTGACTTAATTAAAACCCACCAAAACACAAAGCCTAACATCACTGCGTAGGTTAATTGTGTGTGGGGGGATAGTGATATTTTCGCATAACATGTGATTAACCTCTTCCACCGCTGCCTAATGTCATTTACCTGATCCCTCTCCGCTGGCCTCCTCTGGCAGCTCCTGCAGAGTGAGTTTCCACTCCAGAGGAGCGTCACAAGGCGTCACAGTCACAGACAGGGGCGTGTTGTCCTCCTCCACCACAAAGTAGTACCTGTGAGAATAAGATTTAAAGGCACCGATATGAGCACCGCATAATCACTTTGACTCATCGTACTTTTAAGTTATCCACGATGATGCACACCACTACATCAGAGCAGACTGCCTGAGCTTATTATGCTTCAGCATGCAGAGATATTATTGAAACCATTGACCTTGGTCTCTCTCGCTCTCAACCGACAGACACTCAATTACATGAACACGACTTTCTCATCAATTATTTATTTTCGCATCAACATAATAGTTCATGTTACAGCGCAACATCTGATGTTTCCTATCTGTTTACAGTAAGTGCCCATCAACAAGTTTAATGTTTTCCTCAGTGATTGCTATGGCTCAGTCAGCAGATCCAGCGGAAGTGCTAGAAAATCACAGAGGAGCATTTCGCCTGTGGGCATTTACCTTCATGACGGCATGGCGATGTTTTGTGCCACAATTTTGTTCCTAGAAATCGCTGACTAAGATGTATCTAGTGAAACTGATTCATAGACTGTCTGGGAAACTGTTACCGTTTGGGCGTGTCTCTGAACAGGTAGCCGCTGATCTCCGCTCCATCCGGTATGACGGACGAGTCGTGGAACAACGCCTTGTCTCTGATCTGCATCTGGAACAGGCCTTCGTCTCGCGTGGGCAGCTTCTGGGCCACAGCACCCAGGCCCAGCAGCACCAGCAGGACCGCACTCCAACCCTCAGCTTCTTTACACTGCCTCATCCTGGAAAAGACAGAAGAATAACTGAAATCTCACTCACAGTATAACACAACCATGGGAACATAAGCAGGGTTATAATAGTTTTATTATTTGCATTGGCTGTTGTTTTGTTTTTTATTTATTTTTGTAATAGGGTTTCAGGTTCAGTTTAGTTTTAGTGAGATGTGATTTGTTATTTCCAGTGTAGTTTTTATTTTTCAATCATTTTTGTTTTATATTGTTTATATTGTTTAATATTTTTGTTTTCTTTTATTTTGAGTTTGAGTTTAATACTCAATACTTTGAGGTTTGACGCAAGAAGAATGTGTGCAAAGTGGCTATTTTATGTGTCCAATATTCAATAAAAATGCATAAGTGTTGAGGAATTTCTGCATTTCTCTCTCCTACCCTCCTCTCTCATTTTGGCATTGACTAAAAAGACTACAAACTATTCTTTTATGTCAGCTAGAATTGGCAACAGAGGTTATAGTTTCACTATAGAGTTTAGAATTTCTATATTATGTTTCTTTATAGAGTTTTGCTTTATTCTTTTTTTGTTTCATGTTACTAAATTATGTTTTCATACCAAGTTGCAGTTTTAGTTTTAGCTTTAATTAACTTTAATAAGAAAATGTAAGGGACACCAAAAAGGGACTCCAGGCCACAGAGAGGGGGAGAGATTAGATTTAAACGAGGATGTGTGGAGGAAAAGAGATTGCTAGAAGCTCCAGGGAGCCATACTATTTCATAGAAAGCTATATAAAAATGTTTAGTGTAGCAATCTACAGATATAGGATGTGGTTCAGGACAGACTAGGTGCAGCTGACCGTGGCTGAGAGCCTCTCACGTATCCCCTGTCTATTGATTTTGCCCCATTGATTGCAGCTGATGGGAACGCCAAATCCCTGGTGATTTAATCAGCGTAATGACGGCAGATTAGCCAGATACTTTACTGCCATTTACTGCAAGCGAGATGGTGTCCTTTTAATGACCCCTCTCCCTCTCCCTTTCTCTGCTCGCCCTTCCTTGTCTTTCTCTCTTTCCCTTGATCACCCTTTTTCCATCAACAAATACAGCTAATCTCTTTCTCATTCACACGTGAGCACATATAATGTACATCCCTCCCTTTCTCGGTCCCTCCTGTCAAACACGTTCCCTCCTCCCTTCCCTCGTTGCCTCCCTAAACAGAGACAGATAAGTAAAACCAGAGGGAGCCAGGCCTGGACGTACCTCCACACTACAAACACGGCTTCATTACTACATTATCGTCCTTTAAAACGCAGGCCAGAGAAAAGCCCTTGACAGCTCCTGTCAGTGTCTCCGTCTCTGCCGTTGTCTGAGCCCAAGCCTCCCGTCATGCTGCCAGACTTCAGAGAGCAAAGGAAAGCCATGTAAGTGGTACTTTGAGGTTTGACTCACAGGGAGAGGAGATCCTTATCTCCTCGGCTTGTCTCATTCCACTTCAGAAGCGTGTCGGTCGGAACAAAGACATGTCTATTAATACTCAAGACAGCGCTGAGGTGGTATGTACGGAGCTGTTCAGAGCCGTCTTTCATTCCGTCCCCAAACACCACAGACACAGAGAGGCCCCCGTCCCCGGCTGCTTCATCAAGCCCACGCAATGGCACTAACATGTTGATGTCATTAGATATAATGTCTGCTATCACTCATACAGTAAGAGTTTCATCGCCATGCATTTTCTTGCCTAGTTTTGGACATAGGCATAGCGCATTTGATGTGTGCCTTGTGTGTCTCCAGTATGTCCCATGTGCTCTTCACATGTGATATTACTGATTTAAAACCAACAGCTGAGCCTGACAATATTTTCACTTATCCCACCTGCACTAAATGTTACATTCCCTGATCCACATTCAGAGTTTTGCTGAAAGATGAATATATAGAGCAGCTGAGGTTGCTAGTGTCTGGTTCCTGCGGCTGAGTGGAACAGCACACAGTATACATAGTCATACGGACTTGGATGGATCTGCTTATATATGCAGGCCTGCACCATTCTCATGCCACAGAGTTCCCTTACTGAAATAAAACATCAAAAAAGCGGCATCTGGAACAAATAAAGCCTAATGTTTAATTAGAATGAGGAAGAATGTATGATCGTAATTTGGGGGAAGATAATTTTAAGGCAAGGTCACCCACAATCGTGTCAACTTTGTTTTGCTGCCGTTTTATATTTATTTATTTATACTTTTTTTTTTGTTGTTGTTTCACTTTAACTAGAACTTTGTTCAAGACCTTTTGGCTGAAAACAGTCTTATGTATTCTAACTGGGAAGTTGTGGAATCTAGATGGCTGTGTAATGGGATTACAGGCAAAATACAGCAGCCTAGACTGAACTTCCCTGAATGAGGAAATAGTGATGATCTTTCTTCCCATGGCTGTCACCTAAAAATGCCTACATCATCAATTAACCTTTAAAAAAATGAACTAGAAAATGTCTGTACTAGATCCAAATCATTCTAAATTAATGTTAGATTTACATGTGTCTTTACAGTCTGTCAATTTTCAGATAAATTTAGTGATGTTAAAACCCCCCTTCATGTTACTATAATTCCTGTGTGATTATAATAGTTGAGTACTTGAAGAATGGAATCCCTTCATCTAAATTTCTACTATAACAACTTTGACCCTGGTCACATTCAGGACCATTACAAGCAAAATGAGACATTATGTACAAAGCCAAAACAAAATGTTCACACTATGCCTTTACATGTCCCAGATGGACGCAATCTTTTCAATGACATCAATCAACTGGCTAATTAAAATCATTTTCAATCCACTGATAAGATTAAAGCAAAATTCAAAAAAATACAATTACTCACAACAATCCACAGAGACTATTTCCATCCACCTGATCGACCACTCAACATAATTCACATAACAAAGGTGCATGAAAATGAAGTGTGTTAAATGTGTCTGCTCTCAATGTGTGTGTGTGTGTGTGTGTGTGTGCATGTGTGTGCGTGAGTGTGAGTGTGAGTGTATTTCCAGCAGCCAATGTGAAGTAAGGAACACATTGATTATTAGCACATGATCACCATGTATGGAGGTGTTTCTGAACAAAGAACACAAACCATAACACACGCATGTACCACGGTGCGGCTTACCCATACCACTCATCCACTGGTCCCACCCCCATCAGTTAACGTGTGTGCACGTATACTCGTGCATGTGCATTAGTGTGTGAGCACCAAACTACCCCTGACCTTCCCTTTCTCCCCTCACTTTGTTTAACCGGTCTCTCTCCTTCCCTCCAGCTCCTTGTCAAGACGGATAAGCCTCCTGCCTGCTGCCACATGGAGCTCATTAACAGAACAGGAGGGAATAAAAGACACTTTAATTTCAACACAAATAAAGAGACATTTCGGATTCCACCCAACAAGACGCCTGGCAGGACTCACAGGACCTGGAGCCTCTGTGTGTTTTCTTAAAGGAACTCTGAAGGCAGATTTACGGTAGGTCTTCAGTAGCAAGCTCCATCACTGCTGTCACTTCAGGGCCAACGTGGGGATTGGAGTGAGTGGAGGATATGCGGCTGAGAGCCAAGGATGGAACCACACAGGACCTGGACCTATTCTATAGGCAGGCCAAACCAAAGCAGGTCTGGTGCTCTTGGAGAGCCAAACAGCTCATTAATGAATTGGTAGAGACTGTGGTAAGGGCTCGAATCCAAAACTCAAGATTCTATCTGGTGTGTATGTGTGTGCGTGTGTGTGTGTGTGTGCGTGTGTGTGTGTGTGTGTGTGTGTCCAAACCATCACATTCCTCTGCTCCGCACTGTGTATAAGTCTAAATCATCACTCAGGACCTGTCTCCTCGCCATCCACAACATCACTCACAGTTTGAGTTTCTGAACTATCCACATCATCAGACCACAAAGACATGTTGGCACAATAACATGAGGGAAAGGAGAGCCCAGTTTCCCTCTCAGCCCCTCTTCTTTATAGCCCATCTCCGGAGCGTGCATTTAGCACTGCAACCTGGAATGCTTCAGTGAGGAGAGCGGGTCAGGTCGCAGGGCAACTTTCTATTACTGCAGTGAAAATGAGGCATTCAAATGAAGGGGGCACCTCTGACTGATGTGTGCTCTGCATTGCTGGCACTGTGGCTGCCGAGGGTGATCATAGATTACAACACAGAATGCCCCATGGGAAAGTCATCCACCCACTGCCCATCATCAAGGATAAGGGCACGGAGCGGCATCGTGGGAAATGAGTCAATCATGATCCGTTATGTTCTACTGGGCAGAGGGAGCACAGAAGCCCTGTTCAGCAGCCAGACTGAGGGCACTGCCTCTGCTTGTGTCCGTCTGAAGGAGCATAATGAGGGGCTTTGCACAGTGAATGTGCCGGGGGACCGGGAGTGGGTGTGGATATGATGAATAATTTAACAAGGAAATAAAAACGTGTCGCCATGTCCTTAATCTTCCACCAGTGACTCTGGACGTGACATCCAGTCCGGACAAAGGCAACGCGGAGGAGACTGTATATACACCGCAGCCTGTCACTTCTCTGGACGCAAATGGCTATAGCAACACTGGCGGAATTCTTTCAGCCCGGAGTTTTCATATGCAAATCACGGTTTAGTTACGGTATGCAACGCAGACCTTCCCATTTTAAGACTTTTGTTCATGATTCATTCTCCTGAGAAAGTAGAAGGGAGGCAGTGTGGCTGCTACTAAATACAGTTATTCAAATTCCCATCCCGAGTCTGTCTCTCATTAAATACTCGGAGACTGAAGGGAAAAACATGGGTCTCACTATGGACTGGATGGGGAAAATACAACTCCCAAAATAAACTAAAATACTATTAATCTGCCTTGAATAATTGAAAAAAAAAATGAGGTGATAGAAAATAAAATATATACCAAATTTCAATGATACAGAGAGAGTGGGAATTTGGAGTAGACCTGCTTATAGATTGAATAAACGGTCTCATATTGCTGCCTATAACCCCGTTTAGGGCTCTTGCAGGTGCGTAAAGCCACCCATGGGTGACAGGGGGAAACAACCTCTACTAAATTATACTCCAACTCACAAGCCATGCAGGGTTTTCACACTTCACATCCGCAGCTCCACAATCAAAAGGGTAGATGGAGAGAATAGCCCACATAGCGCACTGGGCGTTAGAAATGGGGGCGAGGACGCATATTGATGAATCGCGTCTGGTGGCTTTATTGGGTGCTCTGTCACCCCTGGGAGCATGGGAACCCTTAGGAGCACAAAGCAAGGGGATTTTCAGCACTCCGGCTAAAGTTCATCAGTTTTGCAGGGAGCAGTCATCGCCACCGTGCCGTGTGCTGTGAAATACAGCCCAAACCAAAGAGTCTAAAATTAAAAGAGCATGCGAGTTCGGGCTTGATTGAAATGTGTTTGAAACTTTTAACTTCCCGGAGTTGTAAACCGCAAAACCTCTTCCCCTCTCTCTCTGGCAGGCGTTTCAAAGGCAAGACTGCTTTACTCGCAGAGTCCGTCTCTGTTTTTATTTGGAGCTTTTATCCAGAGTCAAAATAAAAGCTTCAGAAAAGTTGAGGAAAAGATTGAAAGTTCTTTTTTCCCCCCCATCAGCCTACCGCTGTTATAATTTAACAGAAGCTCGCTTAATCAGTATCAGAGGCGCAGCCACATGCCATACGCAAGATCATACGAAAAATAGACAAACGTTCAAGCAGGCAGTCTTACCTTTCGGACTATGAAACGACGAAGTTGTCTGAAGGATGGTGGTGCTTGCTTTCAAAACAGCTCTGATCTCGCCACAATAAAAAAAAAAAAAGTACCTTACAACTAAAGGAAATGTGAGTTAAAGAAAATTCAAAATGCAAGTTGTCCTCTTCAGTGTCCAATAGTTTCCTCAGTTCAGTTCTGCTGTAGGAGCCTATCAATCGGATTAGGCGGCTGCTCTGGTGCGTGTTGGCAGTTTTCTTGCGGATTTAACTCTGCTCTAGTGTGTATGAGTGTGTATGAGTGGGGTATGAATGTGTATGAGTGGGTATCCTGAGTGCTGGCAGTGCGTCCCTCCCCTGCCGCGCTGCTGCTATTGAAACCTCGACTGGATTGGAGGCAAACTGGTGCGAACTTCTCCTTCCCTGCGCTCTCTGTAGGAAGACTCCAAGAAACAGCCTAATAAGTGTGGAACCAGCCCACTCCTTCAGCACACCACAGCCCCTACAAATCAAAACCCAAGCAGGGACCAGCCACAATCACTCCCTGGTTTGACTGGCAGTGGCTTTCTTTATGAATGAAAAACTTCTAACAGACACACAGCCTAAACTATTTAAATATTTGAAGTGTTTGGCTTCTTTTTTTTTTTTAGTTCAGCAAGAATTCACAAAAAAATTCTGATTTTTAATTATTCTTCAAATCAGATTAGTTTGAGTAGACAAGGCTAAGTGCTGCTGAGATAACACACATTGCCTCTGCCACAAATCCAACCAGTGCATAAATCTCATGCTTGGTCTCTGTTATTCTAAGAGCGGGGATCCCCCTCATACTTCTTATTTGGTAGCTGTTTACCGTGATGCGCCCTGGAAATTATTACTTTGGGCACTAGCATCCTTTCAAAGTCACGCAACCCTCGGGGCTACATTTGTGTGTAGGCAAGTTTTATCATGGGCCCAGATAGCTGGGTTTGCAAAACATGATCATTCCTCTGCCTCCTCCGCACAGCAACTTTGATGCTGTGGGGACTGGCGCAGCATTTTTTTATTAGGTGGAATGTGGCCTTCACCGATACAGAGAGCTGCTGATCAACTGGAAATTCCCGGGGGGACATTCGTGTTCTTGTCTGTTCCTGGGCCGAAACCCATGGAAGTAAATATTTATCCAAGATAAGAGGCATTGACTGAATTCTGTCTCTGAAGTGAATTGCCCTGAATTTATGACTTGATGGGGGTCCATGTCTGATGAGTAGGCAATCTAGACTTAGAGGATGCTGCTGTTTCCTGCTGTTTCCTCCCCAGGAGGGCCGCCTACCACCTTACTTATGTTGCTGTAGCCTTTTACGCATGAACGGGAGCAGGTTGCATTGTAAATAACATCTCTACCTACAATTTAGGCTAGCGTTTCCCTCAATCTGCAGCCTACGTGGACATACATGTACATATGTGACATAGGCCTACATGAAAGGTTTTGTTCCAAAATTAGATATTCGACATTTGAAAAATGTGAAGTCTACACTTACAAAACGATTCATGACATACAATTGAAAAATGCACCTTTTAAAGGAGAGCAGGGAATTTAAGTCATCAGTTGGTAAAATGATAAAACTTTCACAGACATTACCTACATTTCAGAAATACTGAACAACGAACGTCAGGTGCTGAGATTTATTTTCCCCAAATCGATTGGGAATACAGCTCTTCAGACATTTTTAAGCCTTAAATCGACCATTCATTTGCAGGAGCCTAATAGCAGATCTACGGGTCGGTAGACAAGTGATAGAGTGAGAGTCTGGACAAAGTGTTGGTACAACAGCGTCATCTAGCGTCTGTTGGTACAAGGCCACCTGGAGAGCAGCAGTGTGGCTGCAGGACTGCAAATATACACAGCAAACTGACTTACAATGAAAAGAAAAAGGTGAGATTCTGCATCACCATACCTGATTTTCCCAACAAGAGGACTGCTTCAGGGTCAAGTAGGTGAGTTTTGATGTTTAAAAATAGAAGTGAATCTATAGTGTACCATAGGGTTTACCAAATTAGTAATATTGTGTCGGGAGTGAGAGAGGGCTTGTGTACACAAACTCTCAAAGTTATAGTCTTTCTCCAGGGGAAGTTGAAGGAAACCTTGAAAACATATGTGTTCAGACTAAAATAGATTAGAAAAGGGGATTGGAGACCAAACTTCAGACCCATTTCAGACTAGTGTCCTTCACACAGGGTCACATTTGGTCTTCCAGATTAGAAAATCATTATCTCTTTTAGACATTTCAATCTAAGCATGGGTTGGAGCTATAATGTATAAAGCAGCCTGAAGCATTCTGTACCTTTCTGAATGGTACGGGAATGCACTTGTAACCTACACACACACACACACACACACACACACACACACACACACACACACACACATACTATACATACACACACACACACACACACACACACACACACACACACACTTACTGTACATACACACACACACAAATACACACATGCCATTTTCTTATGGGGGGGTTGATGCCTGGGATGATGATTAGGCCGCTGTGACTTTCACATCCTTGGGATTAAAATAGATGCCAAATTGAATCTGCTCTTAGCCACACCACCAAGCTGTGAAAACGAATCCACTCTAGGGATATGTCTACTCACAATAACACAGAAACACACACACACACACACACACACACACACACACACACAATGCACACACCCCAGCTACATGCCAGAACCTTGAAAATGTATCCACACCAGGGACAATTTAGTACAGATGGAGGGAGGAGGGGAGTAAGGAGGAGGAAAGCGCTCCTGTAATGGTGATCCCTCTGCACTACTTCGGCTCCAGCGCAGGGAAAAAACAGAGCTCATTTTAACAGATTCACGGAAGAAAATTTACACAAAACACACCAATTTCTTAACCTTTATTCATCTAGGGAAAGTCAGCTGAGTACACACACGCTCTCTTCCAGCAACGCCCTGTTTCACATTCACACAGATACACAACATTCACACCTGGGAGTTTCTACTGTCGGCCACTGAGCAGCTCCACTGGAGCAGTTGGGGGGTTAAGTGCCTTGCTCAAAGGCAGCTCGACGATAGTTGTTGAGGGAGGGAAAAGCGCTACTCATTCATTTACCCCACGCGCTTTTTTCCAGCAGATTGAAACCGGCGACCTTCCAGCTCCCTCCACTCCTGAATTTTACACATTCAATATATAAACCTCACAATGCAAAAGCAATACAATACAAAATGTTACAATGTAAATAGACATCCAGATACCAGTATTTGCCATTCATAGTCAGATACTCAAAGTCCACATACAGTATATTGTATACTGTGCAGTGGTGAGAACAGAAGAAGATTTGTGTTGGGAATGCAAGGTTGCTTGGTGATTAGGGAGACAGTCTTTCAACTGGAAGGCTCAAGCTCAAACCCGGATTGGCAAGCGTCCGTCCTGCTGAAGTGTCCTTGAGCAATATAGAATATGTCCCTTGTGGAATATAAAATGTTACATGAGGCCCTATTTTTGGGGGAAAAGCAATCATTTCATAAACCCCAATATTCTAGATAAATAATATTGTAACACAAAAACGATACTATCTTTTTGTGTCATTTACCTAATAAATACAACTTTAAACTCTACACCTGCTGACAGAGAAAGAGAATGAGAAGTGGCAGAATCTCATTTACTCCAGATTCTGCTTACCAGTGCTCTGATACAATCCAAGGTTAACTGAGTGAGTTTCGGGAGAATTAGCCCAGTAAACCAGCAGTGATGAATGGCTCATTATCAGTTTGAAACATGGTATCAGAGACGTGATGATTATGGGTTGCGGTGTTTGCTCTTGGACATAAAGTCAATCATTGAGCCAACCTTGTTCTCCATCCAGAATCTGAGTATTAGGCGGTAACATCAGGTCTAAACAAAATTGTACCAGCTGGTGTTCTCTTACATTGTTCTCTGCATTTTTTCTTGCCACTGTTTATATTCTCTCTTTCTCATAATGCAGTTGCCTCGCGCTGCATACGGAGGTAAGACTCATTGTTTTGCGCTGGCCTCAGTCTGTTTGCTTTGGGGGATGCTGTAATGCTGTCGCCCACTGTGGCCTCTCCTGAGCGATCTCCTTACACCTCCCCAGCGGCTCAGGTAATCCATTAATGCAGGGAGGAGGGAATGTAATATCTTATTGGACTGAAATGCATTCATATGATTGTGAGCGTGGGCCTGGAAGGTGTAATCTGCATCTCTCACATCACATTCATTTAAGGTTATCAGAGCTGCGGAATGCCACAATAAAGAGGATGGAGGTTTCCATTAGCGTGGCCGGTCGACCCAATATTCAGTTCATCATTAACTCAGCAGAGCTAAGAGTCTGGCCCACGCAAACATCTACTCTGTAAACATTTCTCACTATCCCTTTTCCTGTTGCCTCTGTGTGTGAGGGGGGGGGGGGCAGGCATGAGAAACAATGTGTGAACTCCGACCTAGCTGAAGTCGGCGGACACTAGCCATCTCTTCTAATAGTGACACCGGTTCAAAATACCCCGTCTCCACACTGGGAGACACTGAAGGCATCATCCCTGAAGCAGAGACAGCAACGAGACAGAGTGGGAGAGGAGAGTGAAGGTTACAGTTCAAGGGAAAGAATGAGGGAGGAAAGGATAGTGATGGGAAAACAGAATGTGCTAAGGACATCCTATAGTTGTAGCAGTGTGTGTGCCTCATCGCGTACCCACCTGGCCTTCAAGAAATACCTCTGTCAACTAATACAAAATAAACCTGTGAGTGGAGATAGGACGGGGCTTAGGGGAGTGTTATTTGAAACCCTTCTGTACACTTGAGGAACTTTGCTTGAGGATTTTTTTGGTGTCTTGTTGAGTTTGTGTGGCATTGAGGCCCACTAAGTCGCAGAGATGAATACAGATAAACATTACAGGGTATTCTGGTGACATGAGTGGTTCATCCTTTCTAAAATTAGTCCATACGCCCCCTCACTCTGTCTTTCACTAACTCTCACTCACTCATCCTGTCTCTCTCCAAAAGTTCTTTTGGCCCCGGATAGGAAAAAGACTAAAAGCCACAATTGAAACCAGATGAAAGAGGACAAGAGTGAAGAGCGAATGTCGTGTCAGTGTCTAACTTCCTCTCATTATCCAATAAGAGAGCAGTGTGTCAGCGTCCAACTTCATCCCATTATCCAATAAGGGAGCGGCATGTCAGCGGTGCCCAAAATACTCAGGGGACAGGAGACATAAACAAAGAGCAAAGTTTAGATTCACAATCACACACAGGCAGATTCAAACAGAAGTCTGTCCCAGGCCTTTTTAGTGAAACTCTAGAGCACAGCAGCTCCAGGCATGGTATGTCTATTGTAAACACAGCCGAGAGGAGGCAGAGACGAGCGGAGGAGCTATCTCCCCCCACTCTGCATCTTGTCTACAGGCAGCAGCAGGACAAACAAGCACTGCATCATTGGTAACATGTTACACAACTCACATTCACGCTTATATTATCCAAACAATCTCATGAAAATGAAACAATTTTCTACATACCCATGGGGCATGAACTCTACAAACAATTCCATTTATTATTGTAATGGGAGTCATGGGCCAAATGCTACAAACAAGGGTAAGATACTATAGGAGCATAATGTAACTCTAGCACTGAGAGTTGTCCTGTTGTGAGACAATGAGGTGAGCTCCACCCTCCTGAGGATGCAGCAGCTGCACCCATGAGGCACGCATGGCTCATACTGGACATGACAGTGGACCAAATGGCCCCGACACATGCTCATCCACCTTAGAGAGAGAGAGAAACATGTTGATGCTTTGGAAGACACAGTATAGATTAATAATGTCATGTAAAACCTTCAGCTGTGCTAAAAAAAAAAAAAGATCTGTGTGTGATTTGCATGTACGCCGTGTAATCTGAGATTTGAATATGTAAACAAGATACAAAAAGAAATTTCTGGGTGCTAACTTGGTTTCATGGCGGTGAAGAACACAGCAGATCATTTTACACAATTATGCTATTTTTTAATGCAGTTCAACATTGAAATTAGAGAGGTGTGTGGTATAAATTGTGTAAATTGTATCAAATTTTCCCCTTTTCCTGTCCCAGCAAAGAGTTGGTACCCTTCACCCAGCTCTATACATTGTTAGAAGCTGAGTACTGGGGGTCAAAATCATCAGGCCACTAAACATTCTGAGGACAAAATGACAACAGAAAAGGAAAGGAAAAACACTGCAGCTGTACCCCAGACCCCTACACACACACACACACACACACACACACACACATACTTGCATACACACATATACATGCATGCAGAAACCTAGCCTTTATTTACTTTGACACACCAACACCAACAAGTGTTGCGTGGTTTGATCCTTCTGTATACACACAGATAGAAATTCAGTTATCTCACTATGTCAACGTACAAATGCAAACACAAAAACTCTAAAATAAGGTTCAGAATTTAGTCCCAAAACACAGAGAATAAAGACCTATCAGTCTAAGAGGAAATTGCCCTTCCAGATTTGAGATTTATTTGCAGGATATTTAGCACCACTTTGGAGGTTCTCAGATAGTCTGATATACAAAGAGATGTTCCTTTTTATGGCCTTGCGGTATAAAGTCTGTGTTTCTCGTTTCTCAACCGCAGTTTAAAAGACATGGGATTTACATTGATATTTTATGCGCCAGCAAACCGGAAAGCAAACTGGAAACTTACATAAAATGTAAATCATGCATTCCGAATGTGGATATAATTGTAGCATCACAGCTGTATTGTAATTTAGTGGTGAGACATGAACTTCTCCTATTTAATGCATCATAATATTGAGCAGAGTGATGATGCAAAAAAGTCTATTAATGCAAGAACCACATCGTCTCGCAGATTTTGAGTTTCTATCATGTGAAAAGAGAATATTGCAATCATCATAGAGACATTAGAGAGTCCAGCGAGGTGCTCAGACTTTATTAGATTTGTTCTGTGGTTGTCAGGGGGAATTTCTAACAAAATACTGAATGTCCTGACTGTCTGTAGAAGAGGTTTTTCAGCCAGTCCCAAAAGAGCCTTTACAGGAAAAGACCATAAAATCCTCTCAGAGAACATTCCAGCAACAATATCACAGTCTACTGGAGCAAGCCAAGTTTATAGCTTTGATATGAAATGGTAGAGATGAACGAATTTAGCCTGGACACACACCGCCCTGGGCAAGATTCATGGAAGTGAAAATATAGTTTACTAGGCTGCAAACGCGTAAATTAAATGCTTTATAAAGAGATGCATCATTGGCTTTAATATGGGCACATCAGAGTCAAAGTGCAACAAGAGAATGTTCCAAGAATTCAATCTCTCCATCACTCCCAAGTGTCACGTCTGTTAAGGCAATATCTGGAACTGGATCATGGACG
This sequence comes from Centroberyx gerrardi, assembly GCF_048128805.1. Taxonomy (NCBI): domain Eukaryota; kingdom Metazoa; phylum Chordata; class Actinopteri; order Beryciformes; family Berycidae; genus Centroberyx; species Centroberyx gerrardi. Next base: position 17,289,659 of record NC_136005.1, on the reverse strand, counting down.
TGTGAAACATTAGGAATGGAGACACTGCCCTCTCCTGGCCAGAGCAGCGCACCGCAGCCATTTCTCTGGGATCACCTCCAAGAGTAAAGTCCTCAGTGTATCATACCCAGGTTAGCTACAAAAAGATGTTTCAGGTTGGTGTACATTCAGTAAGAAAGAGGAATTGCTGCTCTTTAAAGCTGAATTTAAGATGATGATGAAAGTAAAAATGATCTGATAGTTGGGGTTAAAATGATATAACAAACAATCACTGTCCAGTTAAACCACTTAATGGACATCACATATATTCACACAGAAAGGTTCAGATGTGTCACATACACTAGTGCAATCTTGACCAATGGACCTGGTGAAGCAGCAGAAGACTTAATTTCTGGTCTGATGTACATGGATGTGTAGACAGTGATCTTCTCTACAGCACTCTTCTGTTGGGATCAGTACATGGTTGAGGCAGCAGAGGAAGAACAGCCATCCATTTGTCATTTTCTAACATGTTGAACTTTTATTAGCCAGCTCAGATTAGCTTGGGTGTAGCTGTCAAGGATTTTGAAGATGAAAGAACATTTATTACCTATAGGCAATGCCAAACATGATGCACAGAATGAAAGAAGCACAGCATATAATCTCAGCATTCACACTGCGAGCAACTTGGTTGATGTGTTGCTCTGAGTAGTGGTCTTGTGCAACTACAGAGTTTTGACCAAGAAAAATACGCAAATGATGTATTTTTAGATGCAAAGGACCTAATGGATCCAGAAATCAACTCACATATTCATTCTCTCGCTCACGGTTAGCCTATCTGCCCCTAGTGGCATTTAGGAGGCATGGCACACTGGATGCTGGGAATCCCTGTTTGGTCTGCAATACTACTGAACTGTGTAGGGTGCTTTGCATCTATGACACTGTGCATCCTTCTGTCTGTTTTGGTATTGCCTTCATAACAAAAATAAACAGATGAGGCTCAATAAAATTACTTCAGCGCTTACCACCAACCCCCAACGATGGATGCAACTGTTCAAGCATTGTTTTTGAGAAGTTTATTCCTCTAGTCTTTCAAATAAAAGCTGTAAAGAACTGGGAAGCTTTGAATGGCTGTAATCAACTTCTCATCCATTTTGCACCTGCCAGGCAGATCTATTGTTCATGAGACGAAATCAGCAGCGAAACAAGACAGCACAGAAATGTAATTGGCTGTTAATGGCTGATGACAATAAGAAGCACATTTGTGGACAACTTTTCTTGGCCAACAAGCTTGTTGACCGTACACATATTGGCCAAGTTTCCCTGGTTGCTCAGCTCTATAGGAAATTAATGGACTTTTGATTGTATTGCTTGCAGTCTGAATGCATTTGAACATGGTAGCGTTTCTGTTTATTCAACAGATACAACAGATATAGTCACTGGTCAAAAATGTATTAATTTGGTTAGATTTGCAAGGCTGTAAACTAATGTAACACATTTCTATTCAAAACCCATTGTCATTTCAATAGAAGGTGTTGCTAAAAAAATTAGAGCAGCTGTCTGTATCTGTGACAGTCATAGAAAACACAATTACTGCATTACTTGCCAAGACGCTCGCAGCTTACAAACCTTTAACTAGCACTATGCTAGTTTTCACTTGTTATTTTAAAAGTTTTATTCTGGCATCATAAGCAAACTCCTTCATGAACCTGCTCCGGATCTGACCATCTGGCCCGACTGCCTCTCTCCAGTCTCCAGCTTTCTCTAAAACCTTCTGGGCCTGCAGACAAGTCAACAAAGCCAATGGAGAGCCGGTCGGGGGAAGGGACCGTCATATCAGATAAAGCCTGGTTGTTTTGTTTGCTCTTTCATGGCTGTCACCTGGATCGAGGCTATTCAAGGTTGGGCAGGTCACTTTGAAAATGTAATGCGTTAGTCAAGTCATGTCTATTCAAATTTATTTAGAAAGTAAAGTAGAAAGAAAATAAGCCCATCACAAGGTGTTTTACAGAGCAAAATAGACATAAATACAAATAAAAACAAGAGAAAAAGAAAAATGTAAAATTTAACTAACTTTGAAGTCAAAAAGACACCCTGAATAATGGTCGAAACATGTTGGTGTTTTTAATACTTCTATGATGTGATAAAGTATTAAGTCTTTTGATACTTCAAAGAGGAGTTGCCTTGGGTTTTTTTTTTTTCAAGTTTTTTATCAGAGTTTTTTTTCCCATAGTCTCATCTCAAGAGACGAGAAGAGAAGAGAAGAGAAGAGAAGAGAAGAGAAGAGAAGAGAAGAGAAGAGAAGAGAAGAGAAGAGACATTTAAGTAATTTTCTAGCTTCAAGGGGGTTTTGGGTCTGTTGGTGTACCAGGTCTGAAGAGTGACTAACAATTATTTAAAGTTGTTAAAAATAACGATTGCCTTTATATCCCACAATTAAAATGCATTTTTTTGAGTAATCCACCCACAAGTAATCATCCATGTTTTCAAGCATTTTAAAATATATATTGGGGTTTTTCCAGGACCTGTAAATGATTACAGTTACCATTTTTTTAATAATCTTATTATCTTAATTCCATTACTCTCCAAACCCAAAGACTATACTGTATAGTTCTACCACTTGGCTACATGCAGCTGTATATTAGCAGGTGGATTAGTTTCCTTGAGCAGACAGCACCCTGATGAGAAAATTAAATTAGCCATGCTAGACATGTTATACAGAGACACTAACAAGGCTCTGGGCCACTGATCTCTCCACACATATTTTTGTCATTACCCCAAAAAAACATCAGAGGGCAGTCACAACATTCAACCAGTGGCAGGGAATTATAAAGGAGTTAGATTTGCTTCAAGTCAGATAGTATGTTAACTCTTGAAAGCCAAATGATGAAACATCCATACAAAAAAGATTCCAGGCATATGCACCTTTATTTATTTAACGTAGCTTAGTTAATGTTAATAAAAGGAAAATCTGTCCCTCCCAGATTTGTGAATATGGGTCAACGGAGCAGGCTATAGAATCATATTTTTCTTAAAATAGAATAGAATAGAATAGAATAGAATATACAGTACAGTAACATTTAAGCAACTTTCTAGCTTACAATGGACATCAGCGAGAGAGAGAGAGAGAGAGAGAGAGAGAGAGAGAGAGAGAACTCCTAATACAAAAAATATTTTTATTGTGCGATCTTGGAGTCCTAAATAGAGTCACATGCATTCTGTAAAGTCATTTAAATCATGTAAATCATAACCGCATGTCTATCTTGTGTCCAGTCGTTATGACAACACTGGCAGGACTGTGAACTAATGAAGCTTCTACAGGACATTATTACTGTTGAAATGGAGCTTTGCAGCTGCACTGTTGCAAATTTGTTATACAACAACAAACATATGTCAGTTTATTACTCAAATTCATGTTAAGTTCAGTTGTTTTAGTATTGATGATTCTTTACTGATAACAAGTTATTATTACAGGAAAAATGTTTATACAATATGTTGTTGGAATAAAACTGTTGCCATATGGTAACACTATGCAGTTAAAGATATAGATAAAGATATAGAAATGGTAAACTTTTTGCCCTATGTGTAAAAACAACCCACTGTAACTTACCAAACTTTCACTCTTTTATATTAAGATCTTCATTCAGTGTATTTCAAAGCATGATCTAAACAGTATGTGCAGCTTGCTGGTGATAATTAACATCTGTCATTTGCACTGTTACACTTCCTCCTCAGCTCCCGAATACACAGCGCTGACCTCAGCGACCCTCTCAGAAAGTCAATGACAGATCTTTCTATTCATTGGCATTAGGGTCTATGATTGTTATTACTTTGTGTGTGTGTGTGTGTGTGTGTGTGTGTGTGTGTACATGTGAGTGGTTGTCTGTGCATGCATGTGTTCCCGGGGCTTTGAGTTACCATTTATAATTCAACGAGAGCTTCAACACGGAGTCTCTATTCAATAGCAGGCCGGAGTTGTAATGGAGCATGGAGAGTGTGTATGTACAGTGCCGTCCAGAAAGTACCGTTGTTAAAAAAAAAAGGCATCAATACTTTGAAGACAATCAAAAATATTAGCAAAATATGTCATATGTCAAAATATGTCATATGTATATGTCACATCTCACAAACAATCAACATAAGTGTTTCAGGTATAAGCCATCTAGATAGCCTCACCTATCTACGCCTATGAGTTGCTCTGTCTTTACTATAGTCACTTGTATTTTAATGCAGATCAACAAGGTTGTCAGAGTTTTCAATTGTTCACAATTTGGTTTTTTTTACTCTGGCGTAGCGTGGATTATATTGTTATTCATGTAGTGACGTGTGGATTACATTGTTATTATCATCAGCACTTTACACTGCAAAATTGTAATCAACCATATTGCTCACTCTCTAGTAATAGAATCTAATTGTATATCCTGATCCATAAAACCTGAAATTCCATGTAATATGGATGTTTTCATATGCAAAAGGATACAATTGAGGTCATTTTTTCATTTTTTTGCAATTACTGGCAATTACAGTAATATTTTCTGTTATCACATTATTACATCTGTAACCAGTTGTTCCACAGCCCTGCAAATTGCAAATAAGATGAATTTGAACAATTTTACAGAACATTTATCTATAAATGCCTCTTAATGATAATGAACACTCTAAACAAACAAGAAAAAAAAATGTATCTCCTTATGTCACATATAAATAACTTACAAATAAATAAATAAATAACAACAAATAACCAACTCCCTTATTCAGTCATCTGGTTTGTATATTTCACAGAAGTCTAATAGCTGAAAACCATTTGGTGGTGTTAATTGAAGTGATGTGGGATATTATGCAAAATAAGTCACTGTTTATTTTGAATAATGGTTATAAACCTATCCAATATCAGAAAAAAAAACTGTGCATGTTTTGATCACTTGTACTAATCATATGAGTGCCAAACTTCACATCTAAATGGTTAAGTTTAATGTAAACTGGCAGAAGTTTCCATGTTGAGGGACACATTATCAAGACGTATGATGCTCAGTTAATAAAAATCAAATGCTAGTTTCCAACTATGAACTCAAATGAAATCTATCTTTCTTTGATTCCAAGTTACTGACTCTATTACCAGTTATCACATTTCTCATTAATGAATTTTGGCTTCAGGTTAATAAGGATGTTTGTCAGCATTTTAATACAATTTCAAACTGAATAGACTCTAAAGACCAGCGGAGGGTAATATGACTGAACTACATATCTCACTACACATGCTATGAACTGAACAACAATCGAACTGCATCTGAACTACTAGAGAAATTACAGAGATGAGCAAAGAAATCAACAGCACTATGATCCTTTAAGTAATGCTCAGTTTCTATGGAGGTTAATATATCTGAATGATAAAAATGATCATGGCCTGTTACCAGCCAGGCTCTCCCTACACCTGCTGGTTTTGCACAAGGCTGCATCTGCAGCCCAGGGACACCTGTCATCGTTGACCCCTGACCCCCAGCTGGAGCTCTGCTGTGGGGACACTTGAGATGCCCTCTGACAATGTATGGAAAACACACACACACACACACACACACACACACACACACACACCTAATTGCATTACCTGTAATAATGCAATATACTGACGGACAGGTGCATTCATAGATTGAATCAGAAAACACAAAAACACATTGCCTGTGTGTTCCTCCCTGTGTGTGTGTGTGTGTGTGTGTGTGTGTGTGGTGTGCACATAGGCGGGTTTCCTCTTTGTTTTATGTTTAAACAGCATTACAGACATGCCCATATGTCTGAATCTCCAGTTGTTGCCTGCAGTTAGTGTGTGTGTGTGTCTGTGTCTGTGCCTGTGTCTCTGCATGTATACAATGCATGTTTGTGTGTGTGTGTGTGTGTGTGTGTGTGTGTGTGTGTGTGTGTGTGTGTGTAAATAAACGACCTATGGAAAGCAGAAGGCTAGAGGCTGTTATCTGTTCATGTGAGTGTTTGCTGGTACAACAGAGCCCTGGCTTCTGTGCAGCAACCAGAGGAAATTTACTCTGACATTAAGATAACGCCATCTCTTTTCCTCACACACACACAGACACACACACACACACAGACACACACACACACACACACACACACACACACACACACACACACAAGCTAGAGCCAAGTGAGTGGACAGATGTGATGTAGAGAGAATCACTGGAGAGTACTCATGGGAATATTGGGATAAGATTAGAGACAAGAACCACTGATAGCAAGGAGAGCACTAAGACAAAGAAAACAGGATGATGTTGATCAAAGATGATGAAAGCATCATAATAGAGAACGAGAGGAGTGGAGGATTGAGCTTTGATTCAACTATCCTGGAATAAGGTAAAATTCAACCCAGTTTGATGAAGGAGGATCACACCCTTCCAGACCACTAATATGTGCAAAGCGTGACAGATGCCTGCTTAGCCCCAGTCCTCCAGCCTCGGAGAAGCCAACCATCTAATCAGCCCCACAAGCCTTCTGCAGCGGGCCATAAAATGCAAATGTGCGCCACTCTGATACCGACCTACTGCTCATTCAATCCCACAGAATAATACCAATCATACAGAGGAGGATCCTTTTGATTGGTTTCAAAGCAATGGTGGCTGCTCCACACTTAACAGGGAGTGGTTGGTGTGACTGCTGGGGACAAGGCCCAGTTTGCATAACGGATAAACTCATCAGGACATCTTCTGTTGTACTGTATGTCAATCTGTTTGTAAGTCCGTGATCTAATGTGGCTGTAACATCGTTACTAACGCCTCTGAGTGTGTGTCTGTGTGCGTGTATGTGTGTGTGAGATGACTGTTTGCAGAGGCTTTATCAGTCAGCAACACAAAGAGCTATTCAGTGCCCAGAGAGACACAACAAAGGCCCAATTTAAGGGAACAAAGACATCTCCGTCCTGGAGGCCATGTTGGGTGCAAATTGGAACAAAAACCCTCCCGTAACCTGTCACTATCACTGGGGACTTCAACACAAGATTATAACCTCAGGTAAAACTGCCAGTGATATTTTACCAAGGGGCGTAGACAGACTACAAGTTTTTGGTATGTGGGAAGAAAGTGACAAAGTAAAATGTAAGATGAACGGTACAAATCTGATTTTATTCCACTTTATGCTCACCATTTGTATGTCATGGTCCTTACTGAGCCTAAGTAACTAGGCCTATAGCATTTCTGCTCACCATTCAGTGTGATGACATCGGTGAAATAAGACCTCAGTGTTGAGTAACACACAAGAGGCACACTTCCTGTGTGCTGAGGTATAATGCCAGAACAGAGTCATCACACTTGATGGACAGGTCTGTCAAACAGGATGAGCTGATCAATGCCCCCCGCCCCACCTTAAAACATAGAGGGTGAGAGAGAGAGAGAGAGAGAGAGAGAGAGAGAGAGAGAGAGCCCTGAGTCAAATAGAGTAATCAAGAAGACAAAAGGAAATGCAGATTACCTGTTGCTATGACGACCGCAGCTGCAGCGTGTCAGCCATCCATCAGACAGAGGTCTAAATGGAGCTAGCTTTACAAACACCATGAAATTTGATATTGGTTAGTGGGCCAGGTGCTTCCTAATAGCCAACAGTAGCAACATAACCATGCAACCCGGTTAAGATGAAGGCCGTACCTGCTTCATTTGTTGCACTTGAGTTAAAATGATGCGTCCTCATTCAAATGACGAGGCTGTGTTACTGTGTGTTACTGTGTGTTACTGTGTGCGTCTGTGTTTGTGCATGCACATATTGACATTTGTGGTTATACTGTATGTTTGTCCATGTATGTTCCCCATTTATGTGCTTCAATGTGCAGGTGCTGGACATATATGCAAATACTGTAAATTAATAGGTGAACACATAGATGTTGAACTATGCCCAGGTCAGACATTTGGATTGACGTGTCACATTCTGTATCTGCCAGGGCAGCTGGGAGCCAGCTAGGTAGCCAGAGAAAGGACCCCCCCCACACACACACACACACACACACACACACACACACACACACACACACACACACACACACACACACCCCTTCAGCCAACCTAGCTGCATACAGTCCCATAGACCCCTCCCCCAGCCCGTCATCATCAGACACCAGCAGCTGGCAGCCTGCCCCATTTTAACTCCCTCCAGCACTTACTTTGGACTGGCTAATCACAGCCAATGATTGCTCAGCACCAGCCGTGGCCACCACACCTGCCCCCTTGCTGGTGGGACTGTCCCATCTGGGACCTTATGATGGGGAGTTTGTTGAGGGGGGGTGTCTTCTTACTTCCCAAAACAGCTAAAGGTGCACTGAGGACAAAAGGGAGAAGAACTCAAAAGAAAATCAGGACTTCAGTGACCACAGACAGACCCTTTGCCCACATATGGCAAAATCCTGTCACTGAAGAGTTTCAGGCTGTGTTAAAGCTATGGGATTTGTTTCTGATTACTACTGAATAGGAACATGATAGGGCAGTGGATATATCAGTGTACTGCAACCATTTAATGATAGCCTATATGACCCAAAAGACAAACCTTCCTGTCTACATGTTTGGCTTGACTCCCAATGGCCATAACAGCAAACTTTATTACCTTTAGCCTAAAAATATTCTCAGAGGTTTGGGCGGGTCATGAATTTGCCTTTGCTTTTGTAATCCGGTGTTCGTGATCAAACAATACATTGCATAGGTGACAATGTGGGGCGGAAAGCTGTGTATAGTATGTGCTGAGATAAGCCATCATCGTTAAGCAGGGACCAGATGGTAGGTTGATCATGCACATTGCTGTGCTACTCTGGTATCTGTCTTCCTCATTAGAAGCCTCTCTCACTTTCACACACAGAGACACACAGAGATTGCAATGATTTTTTTCTTTTTTTTTTTTTTGCTTAAATCTTGAGAGTGTCCTGAGTGTAGCAGTATTGTCTGTTTTGGTGTGTGTTCACACCAAAAACACTTCACTGATACAATCATGAATTATACATGAATGTATAACTCTGGCTTCAAACGGATTTTTTTCTATCAACATCAAGAAACTGAAACTTCAGTGTTAGTGCCCTCATTTGCATTTCCCAAATTCCCAGTTGGTAGGCCTACATGTTTTGTAAATCAAATCTGCTGAGGGAAGAGAGAGATAATAGCCCTCAATAACCCTCAATTCTTTCTCTCCTCAAGCACACACAGACACCGACATGCTCAGCACACACACACACACACACACACACACACACACACACACACACACACACACAATCACATGCACACAAAAATTGTATTTTGCCAGCAGTCACTCTGCTGATAGCGGCCATTTATGAGGGAGATCATACGGTAGAGTTGCCTGTCAGCTTTGGGTTCAGAACAGGCGATGAGGATTCATCTCCTTTGACACGCGCTGACATACAATGCTATATTTAGCTCTTTGCGTCCGTGCGTAAAGTGACGCTGGCGCAGACGCACGCACAATGATTGTGAATTGAATACGCACACGTTGAAGCAAATCGTGCCATCCTGTGTAGCCTAGGTAGATTTTTAGCTTCTATGAAATTTTTTTGAGGAAACACAACCCGGAGCCTTATATGACAAGCTTCCTCATGATGTGACATGGCAATAAAAGCAGCTCTGATCTATCATTGCAGGACTTTGGATCGGCTTTTAATTAATCCCCTGAGCCTATTCATCTAAAGGCTATTCATGGTTGATGGGGAGAAATAGATTTGCGCCGATCAAAGAAATGTCTCTGATAGCCTGTAGCTGAATGTGGGTTGTGGATGGGCCCTATGCTCAGTTCATGCAATACCGGCAGATAAAATAGATTTATAAACACCCTAACGAAACAGAACTAGCCTATGGTAGCCCTATAATACATTTTAGAACTATGATATACAAATATCACAGCAAAACTATAAGTTCCTAGGAATATTAAATTACTATTTGGCTATAATCATACCATAGGAGATAGTAAAACACTATAAAGTAGGCCTACTACAAACTCTCTATTTAGCCCCACAGGTCTAAGTCCCTAGGAATATAATGGGAATAATAGTGATTTTTCGTCAGGGGTAGGCCTACAATAATTCGTCTTACTTTTCGGGGCATCATGAGGGTGTAGGCCTACTGCACTTTATGAATAATGAAAAACTGACGTAAACAATGCGGTCCTCTTTGCAGCTCGGGATTGAGGCGGGCGGACCGAGGCGTGATGCGGTCGTGACGTAGTTTCAGTCGGGGATCTTTAATCCTCTGCCGCAGCAGCACAGCCGGTAACCAGAGGAGGGGGTAGCACGGTCGGACGGGAATGGACCGCACAGGCTAGGCTACTACAAGGCCGAAATAACTCGGTCTTTTGATAGATGATAAGAATCACCGAGTAAAACGAGGAAAGATCACTGATAGAACAAGCCGAGTATTATTTGCATAGGCCAGACCCCCTCCTCCCTCTCTCTCTCTTTCTCTGTCTCTCTCTCTCCATATAGCATTTTCTCAAAGACTGCTGTCCTATATTGTTCCAAAAGAGACTGAAATTCGGAAACGCTGCATAAGAGACATTTTCAAACGCATATCTGCTTCAGTAAGTGTGCGATTTCGGTTGCGGCTTGCTGGCAGCGAATATAAGCACTCTCCTTGACGGATCCTACGCCTTGTCCTCTCCGGTTTCCTGCGGCCAGTTGCGCCCCGGTTCGCCCTTCAGCAGCGTCGCCGCGTCCCCGCTGTTCCTGTCAGCTGCTGCGCATCAGCAAAACATGCAGGATGAGCCTGTGGGGGTGACAACCACGCAATTACCCCCGTCAGCCGAGGAAAACGACAGCAACGCCAGAACGATCAGCAAATCCGGGAAGCAGCCGAACCAAACCGACTACCACAGCAGTCAGCTGGGCTCGTTCACATCGGACTATACGAACCAGAATCGAGATTTTCCCGATTTCGATCGAGATCATTTTTGCCCGACGCAGTCTATCTGTGACCTTCAGCACAACCGGAAAATACATCAGCAGTTAAGTCAGCACACTGAGTTTAGCTCCACGGAGTCGCCCCCACCCCAGGGACAATTCAGTCACCTGCCGCAGAGGCAGCCGTTCTCCAAGCCCGACCACAGCGCTGACCCCTGCGGCTCTCCAGTGGAAGAGACCGAAGCCGATGCTGCGTCGCCATCGCCCACTTCCGTAAATCCAAACAAGATCCAAATGGACTCCCCCATCACCCACCATATAAATAACGGCAATGGCAGCAGCACCGGCAATATGTTGTCCGGAGGTCTCGGAGCCGGTTTCCCGAACCTCCCAACCCAGGAGATGCAGAGCGCCAGCGGGGGTTCGTCTTCGCCTCCCCTCCCCGGGTTCGGCACCCCTTGGTCCGTCCAGACCAGCTCCTCGCCCCCTCCCGTACCCAACTCCATCAACCCCATCCACGCAAACGCCATTAACCAGATCCCCAATACGGAATCTGACAACAGCTTCTACCCAGGTATCCCCTCCTCCATCAACCCGGCCTTCTTCCAGAGTTTTTCGCCGGTGTCAGCTAATCCGTGCGCCGGGATTAACGTGCAGGGCTTCAGCGGCCCTTTCTCGCCCCAGATAAACGTCCCTCAGCAGCCGCAGAGTCGCCGGTCCCCGGTCAGCCCGCAGATGCATCCCCAGCAGGGCGCCTTCCTGCAGCAGAGGAACAACTACAACCACCATCAGGTGAGTTATTACAGGAGAAATGAATCATATCCAGGTAGAGAAGAGAGGAAGGGATGGTAGACAGTCTTATATCATGTTTTTTCTGCTGTTGCTGAGTATGCCTGTCCAATGCACAGAAACTAGGCCTACAGCCAAAGATTTAATACCCCACCATAACTCTTTGTAGCCTATTTGAATCAAGCTGTAGTTGCGTTGTTGAAGAACCCCATAATTTTTAGTGCCTAAGGTTGGGGGGCATCTTGTGACACTGCAGAGATAAAGCATAGCCTGAAGAGGTGTGTGTGTGCGTGTGCATTCACTCTGATCCCATGGCCCTTGAAGGCTACGTAGTTTTTTTTTTTATAATGCATTTGTCATGTCCTCTGAAAGGGCTGAAGTCACTACTCTCAGGGCAAAGGAAGGGAGGGGCGAGGAGAGGGGAACAAGGGAGCATCACTGAATCTGACTGTTGTTCTCTGCTGGAAGCTGGCACTGGGATTGAGTCACATGGCACTGGACCATCCTTGTCTTGTGCTTCAGTCAGTGGGAACACAAAGGCTTGCTGGGTTTGGTGTCCTAAATGGATGCTTATCAGGCTGACATGAAAACATCTAGTATCTTGGTGATGTGTGTGTGTGTGTGTGTGTCGGGGTGAGATGGTGGGGGAGGGTGGGGTTGGGGTTATAGTGCCAGTAGGGGGCCAGAGGAAAGACCAGCAGTAGCAGAGACACGTATGAAGATACATGATACTCTCAGGAGCATGTGATTAATCTCCCATTTGCCATTTGTGTGTGTGTATGTCTTAAATGCTTAAAGTGCATATGTATTATGTTGCTGTGTTACTGACCTTTAACCCCCAGCATTGATATCAATGCTGTGTAAATACTCATTCCATTAAACCTCTAACGACCGTCAGCTCAACTGGCACCACCATCTCACACACACCCAAAGATCCCATAGAGCTGTTTGCAACTGAAACAAACGAGAAAATGAATTTTAGTTTTGCATTTATGTATTCAGTGTGCAAGAAACAGAAAGACGATCATGCGCTGTGAAAGGTTTTCCTGTGAAAGCACGTGATATTACGCATGGTGAGATTCGATGTATAATAATAATAATAATAACTTTATCTATATAGCACCTTTAAAAACAGGGTTTACAAAGTGCTTTGACAGACAAAATAAAAGCAGAATACTCAAATTATGAATTTAAAAGGCAATAAAACAATAATAAACAACAGACAAAAAAGGTGGAAAAGAGCAAACATTCAAGTAAATAGTGGTATAATCATGGGATGAAAACCAAAAATAAATAAAATAACAGAATAAAAGTAAGATAAAATTAAGATAGAGTTAAGATAAAAGATAAAAGATGTAAAAAGACAATAGAAAGATGATAAAAAGATGGCATCACATAAAAGCAAGTCTATAAAAATGGGTTTTAAGAAGTGATTTAAAAGAAGTCACTGATTCTGCTAGCCTTATCTCCTCAGGCAGGACGTTCGAAAGCCGAGGGGTCCTGATGGAAAAAGCGCGGCCACCTTTAGTTTTAAGTCTAGACTTTGGAACAGCCAGAAGGGCCCCGCCTGAGGATCTAAGGCTGCGCACTGGCTCATATTTGGTCAACATATCTGTTATGTAGCTTGGAGCCAGACCCAAACGTGTTTTAAAAGTGATCAGTAAAATCTTAAAATCAATTCTAAAATGAACAGGGAGCCAATGGAGAGCAGCCAGGATTGGGGTGATGTGATGTCGTCTGTTAGAACCAGTAAGAAGCCGAGCTGCTGCGTTCTGAAATAGTTGGAGGCGAGAGAGTGACTTTTGGTTGATGCCAGAAAGGAGATGCCAGATATGACTGATATGACTGATAGAATTTGTGGGACTGAACAATATGATTTCTGATTTTGAGTTATTGAGCTGAAGAAAATTCTGTGCCATCCAACAGTTGATGTCATTGAGGCAATCTACAACAGCAGCTAGGCTGTTTGGGTCACCAGGTCTCAGGGGAAGGTATATCTGTGTGTCCTCTGCGTAGCAATGAAAAGAGACATTGTGTCTTTGGATAATTTGGCCAAGTGGCAGCATATAGATTGAAAATAAAATTGGACCTAAAATAGAACCTTGTGGTACACCACAGGTAATGTGAGTTGTAGAAGATGAGTAGTTGGTGACCGCGAAGGTTCTTTCTAAAAGGTAGGAATAAAACCAACCAAGTGCAGTGTCCTTGATGCCAACCCAGGTGTTAAGACACTTAGTCTGCACTTAGGTCTAAAATAATTAAAATTGCATGATAATTGTATGATATGCTTAAGAGTGGACGTGAGGTCCAGGCATAGAGAGAGAGAGTGTGGTGTGCACTGGTGGTGTCGCAGTGCACGGGATACTTAGTATTAGTCTTAAAGCCTTAAATCTTCTTACCCACTCACCCACCCTGCTACAGGAGCAGATCAGGCCAGGCCATGACTAGGCTGACAGAGGGGAAAAAGACAGGATAATAAAGACAGGATAGGATAAAAAGAAAGTCATATAAAGATACTAAAAAGGTGCGAAAAGGCGCGCGCGCTCTTTCAAGCTCGGTCTCTAACTGCCCCCCACCCTTTATCCACGCCTTCTGCAGCCCATGGTGAAGCCGTCTCCCTGGGGCAGTCACCAGGGGAGTGGCTGGGGCTCCGGGGGGATGTCCTGGGGCCGGGACCACCGCAGAGGGGGAGGCATGGGCATGCCAGGCTCGGTCAGCCACGTCTCACCCATGAAGAAGCCCTTCTCCAGCAACGTCATCGCTCCTCCCAAGTTCCCACGCTCTGGTGGATCACTGGGGCCTAAGTCCTGGATTGAGGAGAACATGTTTCGAACAGACAGCAACAGCAACACCTTGTTGCCCCTGCAGGTATGTGTTTTGGGGTTGATGTGTGTTGTTTATGTGTCTTTGTCTGGTGTTCATGGGTCGGTTGGTGGTTGAGGTGGGGGGTTGTTTAGAGGTTGGTTGTGTCTTTGTGTTACTATATTCTTGTTTGTTGTCACGAGAGTCAATGGTTTTAACGTTGGGAAAGAACTGGGAACAGAGGATTACTGAATCAGCTCCTGAATTAGATATTGGATCAAGGGAGCGAGAGAGGAGATGAGAGCATGCGCATTATTACGCTACCTACAAAGCTGCGGGAGAGAGACAGGATGGATTAAAGCTCTGAATGAGTTCTGCTGCTGTTTTGTAGTAGCGAAGGATAAGCTAAAACCAAACATTAGTCTTAGTAATGGAGACAGTGAGGTCAGAGAGACTGGGAGCAGGAAGGATTTTTCAGAAGCACATCGCAGAGAGTAAATATCAATTCCAACAGGGCCAGGATAGTTAGCATTTCAATCAGATGTGAGTGGTGTGAATTGATTCAACTCTGCAGCTTTCATCAAAGGTGTCACAGAGTGGGGGATGGGCTGGATTCAAGCTCAGGAAAGTATAACATCTTGTAGGTGAGATGGATCTATTTCAGGTATCAAGGCTGCTAAAGCGCTTTCTGTGCAAAGCAGCCAGCAACTAATCTCATCCCATTTTATTATGCACCCAGTTGTGGGCTTTGTTAGGAAGATGGTAGAGGCTAACAGGCCCATAAGAAAGATCTACTGGTGGTCATCAAATGTGTGAATGACATGACTATAATTTTCCTGCCATGGTGCCTCTTAACTTTCTCCTGTCAAGGCTGTACAAGGCTCTAGATGGTCACCATTTGGTCACGTCTCACTGAAATGTTTCTTTGGTACTGCTGTGGCAAAATTCCCTTTGTTTCCCAAAATTAGATTCATAATTTTCCAGGAGAAAAAAATATTAAAGCCATATGTTTTCTTTTCTTCGGTGACTGAAAACTGTAAACTATTTCTGACCCTAACCCATTCCAGAGGGGCAGAGCTGTTAGAGATCCTCTCCACGCTCTCTCTTCTCTCTCGGTTCATAGCCTGATGTGACTCGCCCGAGCCAGCGACCACTTGGTCTCTCTTTGTGGTGTATTAGGTTATTTCTAAACAGTTTAATTTAATGAGCGCAGTTAACCAGATTTAACAAGTTAGTTAATATTGGCTAAGCTGTAACATTGCAGTAAATCACTTTTTTCGGCCTGCACATTCCAAACAAATAGAATTACATTGAATCAAATGTGCTTCTCTTTTTACAAGTTTCAGATAGATAATGTGCATGGCTTGCTAGCAAAAAATATCGTATAGATACTGGTAGAAATGATCTGTCTTATTGGTGATTTGGGCAAGATTTTAACACTAAATCACGAAGGCAACTATTATATTATGGACTTCATATTTATTTTATAACTGCATATTTATTTTATAACTGCATTACTTGTTTCAATGATAACCTCAGTGTCATTGTCTCAACAATTATCATTTCTTTTTGTACAATTATTTCTGAATCAACTTCTGATAATTGTGTCAATTCACATCTTAAGAGGTTCATTTGCAAAAGTTAAAATAGATTGCAATAAATTATAAGCCCGTATTTTCAGAACTCAGTGTTGCCAGTTAGGCTGTAATGAGGTATTAATTCTAAAGTAAAAACAGTGTCAGTCACAGACTTTTGATATGTCATTAGTGTAAATTGTTAGATTTTCATTGTTGTCACATAAGACAGACTGCATTGGTTGTCTTGGACTTGGACTTGTCTTGGAAGAGAAAGTATATGGAGAGAGTACAGTTGATAATTTGAGGTGTCCCTTAAGGACTTCTACACTGATTCTGCATTCAATAAAAGCAAATCAGCGATCAATAACAGCAAAAAATATATATATATTCCATTACCACCTATTGTAGGAAATTCTTTACTTTTATCAAATCAGTACAGCGCAGTAAATCATTCTGGGCATAATGGAACATCTTAATGACTTGGAATGGACAAGATATTCGTTGGTGTATATAATGCCGTCTCTGAACTCAAATATTGGTGTCACCAAATGATGTACTGGTGCTGCAAGCTGAAATTATTAGTGGTACCAGTGCCAAGGAGTGCTACTCTTCCTTTTCCAGGAAACAGGCCCGACTCCATGGATTGTTAATTTCCATAAACAGTGTCCGACCCAGAATTCTTCAGATTCCAAGTCTTTTCCTTCCTTCCTTTCTGTTTAATGCTTGGCAGTCAGTGACACATCTCTGCTGTGTCATGTTTTCAACAAAGAGATTAAACAGAGAGAGATAGGAGAGGGTCAAGTACAAAATACCTTTTCATTTTGGAGAGAATATTGTGCCTTTAGTAAACCCATCCACTTAACAAACCTTAACAGCCAACATTGTACAGAAAGGCTTGCTGTCACCCTAAAAGTCTATATCCTTAAAATTGAAGAGAATGCCCATCTGACACTGTTTTTCCCTCAACCATCTTTAACTTAAGTGTTTCTAGTCAGAGTTTTTCCAAAAGAATATCCATTATGCCAGCAGTAAATGGACTGGGATGGACCCTAGCTGGACTGCAATAATCTGATATCCAGTCAAAAGCTTTTTAGTGGACAAACCTCCTGCTGCCAGCAGTTCTGACTGGTGGCTTCCAGTCCGTCTGGATACCTTGACCTGTCATCACAAACGACTCGCAGACTGATAGATCACTGGACTGGAAAGCTTCGGCAATTCTGGATGCCTGGTTAGCAGTGGATGTGAACCAGTATTCAGTCTCTGGTTCCCTGTTGAAGGGGACTCAATGATTCCATTATCAATATCATTGAAACAAGTAATATAGTGATAAAGTAAATATAAATTATGCCCTTGATACTAGGAAACTCTCCATATAAAGTAAATGAAAGAGTTATAATTCTAACTCATGCCATCCTGTAGAACTTATTTTCACTATCATACTAAAAATGAATGAATGGAAAAGCAATGCAAAAGGGCATTGAGCAGCCCTTCGATCCTTTACTATTCAGTGCCTGAAGTATTGACCTTTTTACCTTTCATCTTGCTGCTTGCGGTGAGGAAGGTTTGTTCTCTGTGGTATGCTAGTCACCAGAACATTGCCATATGGGTCTATGATGGTTGATCTAACAGGAGGGCCGCCTTATTGGCCCACTGATGAGCTCATAACCTCCATCCCAGCTCTCCGGCTAAATGCCATTCATGGATTTGGTTTCCATTCTCTCTGTCTCTGGGAACTAGTCCAGAGATCCTGGGGAATCCGTTGTACAGGCGGCTCACAAACATAACATACCTTCGGACCCCTAAAGTGAATAAATACGGAAAGAATGTTAATCCAAGCGTGTGCTACTCACACTCTTAAATCTCTTAAATGTTAAGCCAAACGCCCACACACTTCAGAGGCTTTATCACCATAAGCCAAATCACGAAAGTGTGTTACAAACATGATACTTAGTGTAATTATGATTATGCATAATGACGTGTGATTGTTTTGGCAGCTCGGTTTCAGCATTAATAATCTGTGTGGATGATATAAACCTCGTACCTCTGTTTCTCAGGACCGCTCCAGAATGTACGACAGTCTGAACATGCACTCCCTGGAAAGCTCTCTGATCGACATCATGCGAGCGGAGCAGGATCCAATGAAAGGTAAGATTGTCCTTTTCTTAGTGTCCACATTTGGGGGTTAGAAGGAGGTGAGCGTGTTCAGGCTTGGTTGGGTTAAACAGTCTGGAGAGGAAGCCCATTCGCTCAATACAGGGCAGTGACAGGCCCAGAGCTGCGTTGTTTTGCCGCAGACCATCTTATTTTCTCCCTGCTGAGGGCTTATTACTTCTGCCACCGGCTGCACATTTACATGACCTTCCAGCTCTGATCCTGCTGCTACTTAACCTAGGCAGCACACACAGCAGAGTAAAGAGGGGAGGAGAAAGAGGAGGAGAGGCCGGGCATTTTCCCATGAATATCTCCAATTAAGTTATGGGTGTTTTATGACAGATGTACCATATGTTTTATATGCATTACTCATTTTCATTTATGCTCCCAACATATATGTTACACTTTCCAAGAATTCACCAGTCGTATCACACGTGTCTTAGGATTTTACGATGAAAGGTTTAGGAATATTACTGGGTCCTTCCCCATTGGTCGGCAGGAGCGAGCAGAGACTGTAGGGTGACACTGACAGCACTGGCCCCGGCCTCCCGGCTCAGCTGCTGGACATCAGAGCAGCAGTGTCAAATAACTGCACCGCTCTTACCGTCCTCCCACTGAGAAGACGGTTTGTAACTCAGTTACAAACTGGCAGGCCAGCTACATTTGAATTGCATTTGAATGGATTAACAGGACATGACCTAGAAATAACTTAGATAATTCCTCAGTGAGATATGTTCAGTTGTTTGTGTAAATAGTGAAGCCATACCACCTATATGATAGTCAGTTGTTTGTATTATGTGTATAATCACCAAGCACCATTGTTCATTATTTTTGCTGACTTGGTGTACATACGTTGTGGTGTAGGTTCTTGGTTGGTTATTTGTAGATTCAACACTGAGGCCCTGCTAGAACTAGGACTGGGTGTCAACCTGAACTCCTTTCTAGGTTGAGTTTCTTGTTTTTCCTGCAGGAGCAGATGGAGAGGACATGGGCCAGTGTGCGCAGCAGAGAGAGAGGGAACTAGACTAATTTTAGATGTGATCACACTTTCACACACTGTGTGTGACAGCCAAGAGAGGAGAGGAGAGGAAAGGAGGGTTTGGAAGGGTGGGCTCTGCCATTTATAGCATTGCCATGACTAACCTAACAGTGTATACTGGCTTGCAGCTCCAGACTAACAGGACCTCATAAACCGACATGGTACAGCTGAAACAGGACATAAAAAATGTATTAGCTAAATTGGCCATACATTTTTCTGGCAAAAATATGCAACTGGCACAATTTAATGCATAAACCTGAGATTTATGGGGCTGTCAGGTGGTTCTGTTTTTTTCTTTAACCTTTCCTTAAGTAACCTGACTTGGATTCTGCATTAATTGTGTCATGTAAAAAAGTACTAAACATACGTCAAGCACCCCTTGGGCCAATCAGTAACAAGATGCATCATCCCTTCAAGTTTCATTAAAATCAGACCAGTGGTGCTACACAGCCTTCAAAGTTGTTTTCTTAGAGCCGAAGAGCCAGTGATTAGTTCTGTCTAAAGTCTTGCTGTATTCATGGTGGCGACCCTCTGTAGCTTTACATTTTGTTAAGTTGTTTCTGTTTTCTCAATTTGCCAGCTCAGGCTGTGTTTGAGGATAAAGAGAGGTTTTGTTCTTCCTTACTGACTGTAGTGCTCAATGTGGACATGTGACAAGCCTACTGCAACACATGCACAGGCAGGCATCATGGCTGTGTGTGTGTGTGTGTGTGTGTGTGTGTGTGTGTGTGTGTGTGTGTGTGAGTGTGTGTGTATGGGTGACTGTGGGTGTGTGTGCACGCACCCCTGTACACACGTTGGCCTCGCCCTGTCCTCCCCATCTGCTCTGTGTCTCATCCCTATTTGTGTGTGTGTGTGTGTGTGTGTGCGTGTGTGTGTGTGTGTGTGCGTGTGTGTGTTTCTCATGTCAGGCCGTGTGGGATGCCCTCACCCTGGGGCCGACGGCCTGCTCATGCTCAATGGTAATTATCTCTTAGCACCATCTCCCTCTGTGTCTCTGCTCCATTCATGATGCTTTCACTGTTACTCCTCATTAGATAGACTCACCAGGCTCAGGGGTGCAGCAGTGTAACACTACTTTAGCAGACCTGCTGTATGAGATGAGAATTTCTATCAGTGTTTGTTAGTCACCAAATTTAATCAATTCAAACCCAATATGTACCAGAGATTATTACTCCCATTCTCGTGAGATGTAGGATTAAAAAAGTATGTCACGTAGGAATGTTTTGTAATGGTCCTCACATGACAAGTTGGCATGATTCCATTGTTAAAAGTCACATGAGAAGCTGGAATGTGCCACGAACAGGACTCCGTTATATCTGAATCCCCTCTTTGAGATGAGGATTGTCAGTACCTTTGGATCCACTTATACAGGCAGCCTAAAGCCCGTTTGGAATAATCGTAGCCCTGCAGAGCCTTTTTTCTTCATGGTGGTGACAAAAATTATGTTTTATAACAATCCCACCAGGACACGGGCCTGGGTCAGATAGCATTTTGCAAATAATTCTGAGCCTGCATTTTAATGTGAAAGGTGTGATACAATATAGGGCATTTAAAGTATTTCTGAGTCAATTTGGGGTACTTTTCTGTGACTGACAGCTTATCTGACGCTATCTGAATTGGTTGGTAAAGAGACCTGTCTGCACATTAAAATCTATGGAGGTTAGCTCTACCCTCTGAGAAATGTCTGCACAGCTGAAACTTGTACTCTGTACTTTGTTTACATGCAGCCAGGAGCTATGGGAGACGTAGAGGTAAACTCAGCTTTCTACAACATGTCTTTGTTATTGTGGCTTATTCTATTATGGCATGCTTTAATGCTTGAACAGCTACCAAACTGAGGCATTAGGTCTGGATTCAGACAAGATTTCTTTCTATTCTACTCTTATTTTCAGGACACAACATTTCACAACATTTACAGTGTTGTTATGTAATTATTACGATGTTTCCATTTTGTCCAATAATTTGCTAAACAAAATAGAAGAAAACATTACTTTTGTATTTTATTGTGTTTATGTCCAGACATGCATGATGCCGAGGGTTTCAGGTTTGGTCACATTTACCTGGACCATTATGTCAGTTGTGCTCTGCTCTGCTATTTTGTTAACAGCTTTGTCCCACGCAGCCTGCCTTTCCACACTTGCTTTATCTGCTACACTACTCAGATTGGAGCACACATGATTGCGTGTCCCGGATTTAGACCTACAAAAACTAGATTGTACATAATCCTCCATCACTTTAAGCTTGTGCTTTGTCTCACAACCACCGAGCATAAAGCTGCAATGAGAGTGGACACATTACAGCCTCTCCGCTGAATTAGTGTTTTGTCCTAGTCATAGCAGAGATATAAAAGTTTCATAACAGTCCGGTTTAACGCCTCATACCCATAAAGCAGAGGCATGTAATATGACTGGATTTGGATATGTGTTTGTGAGCATGTACTTTGAATGCTTGACATTTGCTGTTGGCCTTAACCTGTCTCCCTTCTCCACCAGGCCGCTCCTCCCTCTTCCCTATTGATGACAATCTCCTTGATGATGGCCATGGCAACCAGGGTGTCCCAGGAGTCCTCGGCTCCCCCAACTGTTACCCCCACCAAAACGGGGAGCGCATTGAGCGCTTCTCCCGTAAAGTGTTTGTGGGCGGTTTGCCCCCTGACATAGATGAAGGTGAGAGGAGGATCATAATACAGTGTTTTATGATGGCAGTAAACTACCAACTAGGATGCCTGTGCTCTCTTTGGTCCTTCTATTTGTATTTGTATCATCCAACCCTCTTTCTCTCTCTTCGTCTGTCTATCGCTCATTTTTCAGATGAGATAACCTCAAGCTTCCGCCGCTTTGGTCACCTGGTGGTGGACTGGCCACACAAAGCAGAGAGCAAGTCTTACTTCCCCCCTAAAGGTACTGATGAAAGCAGCCGGCCTCCATAATATTAAACATATCAATGTATGGCTACTATTACTACTATTGTCTTTACACTGTGCATGGATGGTGTGAAGCTAAATAAATAAGGATTCACTTGAAAACATCCTGATAAACCAAGGTTAGAACATATCTCCCATGTTTTTATAGACATTTGTTCCCAAGTGCTTTAGTGTACCTATCCAGCATGTTTCCAGATTGTATCTAACTGAAGCTGTGCATATGTGTGTGTGTGTGTGTGTTTCCTAGGTTACGCCTTCCTGCTGTTCCAGGAGGAGAGCTCGGTGCAGGCTTTGATTGAAGCCTGCATGGAGGAGGATGGGAAGCTCTACCTGTGTGTCTCCAGCCCCACCATAAAGGACAAGCCTGTGAGTTCAGCAGCTCCAGTTCACTCTAGCTAAAAAGACTGAAAGTTTTCATTGGAATTTTCTGGAGGAAGAGAGAGCTGATTTAACATCAAGTTTTGTCTTTGACTGCAGGTCCAGATTCGCCCTTGGAACCTGAGCGACAGTGATTTTGTGATGGACGGCTCTCAGCCCCTTGATCCCCGCAAGACCATCTTTGTGGGAGGCGTTCCTCGCCCCCTGAGAGCAAGTAAATACCCCCGCCTTGTTATTCTCAAGCAATTTCATCTCTGTGTTGTGTTTTGTGCGTAGATTCAGATGTTCTTGTCGCCTTGACAGGTACATATTGCAATAAATGATCAGCTGTATGTTTAATCGGCGTGAGATGAGCAGCTGAGATCTGACAAAATCCTATCTGCAGCAATTAGTCTGACAGCCTCTCCCCCACTCTGTCTCACCTCCTCCCCCATCTCACCTCCTCCTGTGTCACTTCCTCGTCTCCTCCCACATTCTTTTTTTGTCTGTCCTTTCTCCTATTTAAATCAATTCTCTTGTTTTCCTTTCCTTCCCCCATGGTACTCGCTATCTCTCTCGCCAGTCGAGCTGGCCATGATTATGGACCGTCTCTACGGCGGAGTCTGCTACGCGGGGATTGACACCGATCCAGAGCTCAAGTACCCAAAGGGGGCGGGGCGAGTGGCCTTCTCCAATCAGCAGAGTTACATTGCTGCCATCAGCGCGAGATTCGTCCAGCTGCAGCATGGAGACATTGACAAGCGGGTACAGTGCCCCCCTCTCCTTTCTCATTAGCAACGGAGCTGTGGTTGAGAAATTCAGAAACGGAGTGTGTGTGACTCAGTCATCATTAGGATGTGTCATTCAAACCGTGTGTGTGTGTGTGTGTGTGTGCCATCAGCATCATCACAGTCAAGTAGTCAGTGGCTCGTTGCTATGGTGAGGCAAAAGCTTATTAGGGCTGATTGAATTAGCTTCCTTCCCAGTCTCTGCTCCTATAAGCCCAGACTCCTTTGTTTCTTAATATTAGTCTCGAGCAAGCTGCTCCAGTCTGAATATTCTGTTGCATTTTCAATACCTCCTTCATGTATGTATTCTGCTATAACTACTATATTTCATTACATTTTTTACTGTTCAAGTCCCTCCATGAACGTATTCCTTTTCACTCATTGCTCTTTCAGTATATTGACCTGTGCTCTCTCCCTGTCCTCTCTGCTGTGTTTGTCTGCAGGTGGAGGTGAAGCCGTATGTCCTGGATGACCAGCTGTGTGATGAGTGCCAGGGCGCGCGCTGCGGAGGGAAGTTTGCTCCCTTCTTCTGCGCTAACGTCACCTGCCTGCAGTACTACTGTGAATTCTGCTGGGCCAACATCCACTCCCGCGCCGGACGAGAGTTTCACAAGCCCCTGGTCAAAGAGGGGGCCGACCGCCCGCGCCAGATCCACTTCCGCTGGAACTAGAGATGCGACCACAGCCATGGTGACACGGTCAGAGGAAAAGGAAAGAAAACACTAGCTACCAGGAAAAAGAGCATCGCTCTGCCTCTCCTGCTCTCCTAAGCTATCAGTATAATCGAGTACATAACACTATACAGTATATATATACATATATCTATATATCTTTTGTAGCAGCCAAACACCACAAGCCTCAGTTTTTCACCAAAACCCCCCTCACATCTCAGGCTCTGACAACTCTACAACTCTTTTGTGGTACTTTCATGTTTTCTAAGAGGAGATTTAAAAAGAGATTGATTTTTGTAGTTTTTTTTATTATTATTATTTTTGTATGTGAGATTTAAAGTAGATATGGGAATGTTTTTGCATGGGGGCAGCTTGTCTGTCTGTTTGTCTGCTGCTAGCCACCCCACAGTGCGTGTAGCGCACACTTGTTTCTGGGAAAATCTTGATTCTTTAATCTCGACGCCTGCCCCAGGTCATTAACCAAAGGTAGCAAAATGATAGGAAGCATAAAATTGATACATTTCTGCCGCAAAACAAACTCTTATTTTCTAATGTTGCTATGTGCTCTTTCTTCTTGTTAGGGACTTTATTGAAAAAGATGATAGGGTTATTTCTGCGCTCATATTGACCCATAAAATGTTACCTCAAAATACAAAATCTGGTTTGTATTAACTGTATTCAACAATAACATTTATAATTACAAGCTATATTAGAAGCTTTGCTGCTATATATACATATATATATATATGAATAGATGTATAGGTATTATATTTAATGCCATTTATAAATCAGAATCCTGAAAAATGAAATGCAGTCTGCACTCAACCACTTATGGCCCCCATTGCCGTGGAAAAAGTTAAAGTGCATGTTATGTCAATAGGATTAGCTACACAAATTGCATGCAGGATAGATGTTGAGAAAAATCACAAAAAAAACAAACCACTGAAATCATTATTAAAGACAAAACATAAAATTCTATGGTGAGTAGCATGACCAACCATTACAGATGCCTAAGAGAGAAAAAAATCAGACGAAGACAAAGCTAAATAAGTGAAAAAAAAAAACTTATTTAAACTTGCATGCATTGATGTTTATCTGTTGTTTGATCCGTTTACATACTTATGATACAAAAAGCGATATTGGTTCTACTGTAGACTAGTTGATGCCATCATTTTGTGACATGGTGGCTTGTGTGGCAAAAAAAAAAAAAAAATCCTGTTGAGAAGCAGAGTGGTGTTCAGTGGTTTGTGTTTGTGTCGTCTCTGTGCTGTGTGACCCTTGTTAATGTAGACTGAGGTTCTAGTTTAGTTACAAGCAGATTATGTAGAGGAGAATAGAACATCAAATTACTCTGCCTTCACCCTTCCTAGCCCTTATCTTGTGTGGTTGCAAAGGTTATTCTAACGTAGCGTCGCCCTTGGCAGACCAAATTCAAACAAATAGACTTCAAAAGACTCGATCAGCTTGAAAGACTTGACCAGCTACAGACTTGACTGGGAGAAATGCGTGTGTGCAGCATAAAGTGCCCGGTGTGAAACTAGTCGGCCAATCAGCACCACTGTTACAGTGTTGTGAGGGAGACGGCTACGTTAAATGAGCATCCTTAGAACATGTTCTCTTCGTTTTGTTCTGTTTTTAATTACTAGTTTCATTACTAGAAACAATCAGGCTCTGGCACTGTGTGTGTTTGCGGCTCCGTGAATCCAGAGGAATTCTGGCCCAATTTATGTCTTTTTACTGGAAGATGAAGAAAAGCGCCTCCTCAATAAGTGATTGTGATGAGGATGACGAACGACACGTGGTCTTTTGACATGCGGAATAACTCTAAGTTCTATTTGTTTGTTTGTCTGTTTGTTTTGGACTGTGACCCTTAAAGTATGTCACTCTTTAAATACTCTTTAGGGACAATCTTTCTGTGAGCAGAGGATGCTGCTGGTGCCCCAGCCATCCGTTTTGGTACTGTACAAGTGTGTATCTGCAGTATAGCTCTGGTGTCATTGTGGTTTTGTGTTCCATGCCCTGGTGTGTGGTCCTTGGTATCGGTGTTTCAGGCGTCAAGTGTATACTGTTACAAAACCTTAATGGAAATGAGATTTTCGGTTTATTTACTCCCATCCTCGGATACTTGGATCATATAATTTAATTTGTTTCCGTCAACTTGTCACCCATCACTGGCCCTTCAATATCCCCAATATCCCTAATTATTTTTTATAATATATTATGCACTACTTTTCTATATTCCCCTCATTTTTGTTCTTATTCATTTCTCTCCCCCCCCCCCCCCCCCCAACAAGTCAATGATTTGAATGCAGACTTGGGATATCACCTACTTTGCTACTGTTAGGTTCTCCAAGACCTTTACCTATTTATAATTCTACAGATGATTTATTAAATTTTATTTTTTCATGATTACTTATTTAAAGTGTAGCGTGAAGCAGTGGTCTTAAGTTATCTATGTTCTGTATGAATAGAGCAGGAATCCAATATTTTCTAATATATTCTACGGTAGTCTGGTTGTTGTGAGGACTGGGAGTCACATAGTGTCACAGGGTGCTGCGCTGTAGCTTGGTCGGTTCTACAGCATGACAGCCACAACTGAGGAGCAAACGAAAGCAAATGAATGATATAGTAACTCCCATCGTTTATCTATCTATATATATATATATATTTCCCTGTGGCACTAGTTCTCATGGTGTCGTACTCAGAAGAGAACTTGTTTGAATATCGTCACCTGTAACACTTGACTCGTGCTGTTTTGTGAGGTTCTATTTTCTATGTTGAACACTGTTACTTTGTTCTGTATGTGTCTTTGTTTTTGTAAAAATCATATTTATTTCACTATTTTTGTAGACAAATAACTATTTGATTTTGATTGTATTTTTCTATTTAAATAGGACTATTATACATTTTATTTCCCCTAATGCTAATTATGTCCAAAAGCAAAGTTCTGTTCAAAGACAAAGAATCACGTCATCAAGATTTTAGTACGGCATCAAAGGTTTTTGATATGCGATTTGAGTAACTGATTCTTCTTTTAGTACACATTACACATTTAATTTGAAGGAAGGAAACATGAAGGATCTATTATATTCATGGAAGACACTTGAGATTCTCCCCTGTTGCATCGAGGCCCCAGCTGCCTGTCCTCGTAGATGCTCTGAAACTTGAATATAACACATTTTGAAAGGCTGACTAACCTCGAATCTGTGTTGTGATGTGCAATACTGTTTCTAATGTTTGTATAAAAGTAAGAATTACAGTGTAAACCTTTTTAATGCAGATTTATTTTTTTCATTGCATATTTTGCAGATTTCTGATCCACAGTGTCATTTTTTACTGTCAGAAAATAAACCCCTTTTTTTCATTGCAACTATTTTTAAATCCAGATATCTTTGTACTGATGTAAATGATTGTAGTTATTTTGGATAGTGTTTTGCTAACAAAAGGAGAGACTTTTTCATGCATATTTCTATTTCATTTCATCTTGTTTTATCCTGTATTTTTATTTCATTTACTAGTAGCAGAATTCTTGGAATAATTTTTCATATTAAATGTCATTGGTATTATTTTGTATTTTTATGTGGAAATACAGTATATATCATTTTAAGATGCTAATTGCTAAGATATTATTTTGAGTTGAATTATTTTTAAAGCTAAATATTTGTAATATTATTGTTAAAGTAACTAATTTCTAAATCAGAGTTTGTGTATAGATTCACAAAAGTGGTTTATGAGGTGTCGGATTGTAATTATTACTGAATGGTTCTTTGATATGCAAAATGAATATCATGTTGATTTTTATTTTTGTTGGTTTTGTATTTAAATGGGGTGTTGATTACTATCTTTTTTTCTTTCACTTCCTGAATAAAGACCCATTCTGTTTGGACACAACATGGCTGCTGCTGCGTATGTTTTCTCCTGTTGCTCGTCCTGCTGCAGGTGCTGCGTTCCCGCCGGCCTCTTCATGGGCCGAGCAGCCGGACCAAGCAGGGAGACCTCAAATGAGCTGTGCACTATATAAACTCATAGTGAAGGAGTGAAATATTGAGCTTTACATGAGTGAGCCCAGGCCATAAACAAGACCTGACTGGTCCTCATAAAGGGATTTGCAGTGTGTCCAGTACTGCTTGTGCTCTGAAGAGGTTACGAGTGAAGACAGGAGAGTGATGACAGGAGAACGGAGAGTCAGAGTGACTTTTGAGATTCATCTTGATAAGTAACGGCTATGACAATGACCAGACTTGAACATCATGACTGAAGACTACTGAAATCCTTTTTTTAGTGTCTTCATGGTGTCTGTGTGTCTGTGTGTAGACACATTAATGTGAACAAAATAACTCAAGAGCAACACCTGTAGAAACTTCATACTGACACCACAGATGCCTTGCTGCATAAATTTGCATATTAATGAGCAAAAACTGATTTTCTTGAAACTTCTCTCCTTAATGCTTTAAGATGCGGAGTTCATATTAATACCAACCATGTGTTATGTGACAAGACAAGGATGTTGACATAGAAATATTTGCTAATTAATGCATTAATTATCTTAATGACCTCATTAGCATAGCTGGTCATGTGTAATATATCATGGTGATCATGGCAAGATTTAAGTGCCTCTTTTATTCACATAGCGTCTACGTGAAAAGAAACAATACAAGAAGTCCCCACTCACCATATCTGGCCCCATCTAGGGGCAAATTGTCAGAAGTACAAGTGAGTTCAACACTGAGGTCAACAGTCCTGTTTTGAATGTGAATGGGGCGCAGCAATGGGTTCCTTAAAACTGTAAAGACACAAATGAGTTTTGCTATTTATTTTAACAAAATTCGCCTTATTCTGCAGGATCAAAGCTGTTGACTTACTCACTGGGAGTCTCATACTCCAAGTAAGTTGGGAAGTTTATGAGGCAGGCAGAGAGAAGGGAGTGGAGAAGGGGAGAAGGAGGGAGGGCTGGATGGAGCGAGTCCAGGGAGGCTGCTGCCGCTGTCAGCAACGCAGCAGCTGAGCTCTGCACGCAGATGTTTGAGAGCACAGACTGAGGAGAGCAGAAACAAGACGAAGAACATGTTAATAATAAAGGATCTCAATCACCAAGGACACAGGACTCTGACCGGATAGGATAGAGACATCCAACACTAAGAACCTTCATCAGCTTTTCAGATGAACGGCTGCCAACTGTGGGGTAAGAATATTGGTCCAACAACTCTGCCTGTACAGTTTGTTCACAGAATATCACAGAGTCTTGGTCATTCAAAATATTAACAAAAACTGTTGTCATCGAGACCTTTGCCTTGTTGTCTTTCACATCTAAAGTTTTTCAGTAGAGCTTGTTTGCTCAATGTACCCAGCAAATTGTGTGTGTGTGTGTGTGTGTGTGTGTGTGTGTGTGTGTGTGTGTGTGTGTGTGTATATATGTGTGTGTGTGTGTGTGTGTGTGTGTGTACGAGTGCGTTCACATGTACGCTTGCATGCCTTCAAAGTGTGTGTAAAAGTAATTCACCAAACTACTAAGGACGTCACACCAAAAGACGTCAACTGTGTGCAACTGGAGAGCAATGGGTTCATTTTGACCTTTTTCTGACATAATGAATTGGCGTGAGAACTTGCCTCATTGACACGTGAATGAGGAACTGAAGGAGTCACTGGGAGTGTAGTGTCTGACATCGATTAATGCACCTAGAGGCCAGGATACACACTGTCACTGCTGAAGCTGGACACAGACACTTTCAGAGAAGGAGAACCAAACACAACCAATCAGTTTTTGGTTGTTGGGTTTTTTTTTTGCTTTCTTGGGCCTCCAAAATCTGCCTTACTCCACCTGTGCATCAGGAAATGAATAAAATGAATGAGAAGAATCTACAGATTTAGTTGTTCTACTGAATGAGTTTGAAAGAGTCAGTTCCCGATGGAGGATCAAAGTTTACATTTTGACAAACTATTGGTTTACTGGTGGTTTTGCAGCCACATTCAAAGTATATTGTTGTGTACAAACAAATGCTAACAGATTGACATTGAGTCACCGATTCCTAAGTCTGTGTTTAGGGAGAGATGAAAGAATGTGAAGAGGAAGAGGGGGATTCATAGTTTCAGCAATGCCTCCAAATTAATTCAGTTTTTTTGTTCTTTTGTTAGTGAAAAATTTTAGTTCTTAATTTAGTGAGTTGTGTGTGTGTGTGTGTTTGCATGTTTTGCGTGCATATGTGTCTGCATGCACATGGACATGTGCCTGTGTGTATAAGAGGGTCATTTCTTTAATGACAGTCATTTACTAATGCTGACATCATTGCTGTAGAGCGGAAATGGCGGGCGGGGTTTCTCTCTCTCCGGGCCTCACACTGGCTCTCTGGCCGGTTCATTACCCTCAAATCAAAAACATGTTACACCATAAGCACCACTGTCCTTCTATAGCCCCATTATTAATAATGGGAGGAGCGGCGTCTGTTTCACATGGCAGGCTTGTTCACAACAGCATACGCCTGTGTGTGTGTGTGTGTGTGTGTGTGTGTGTGCGTGTGTGTGTGTGTGTGTGTGTGTGTTCACTAGTACCTGCCTTATTATCTCTATATGTTTGTTATCCTATAGTACTTACTACACACATAATTTATGGCTAGTGTACGGTCCCTAACATGTTGCTGCAAAGCACTGGCATACAAATCAAATGTGTAATGGAAAGTAGACTGTATTAGCAACCATACACACACACACACACACACACACTCATCATCACAGACAGACAAAGGGATGGCCCCTCTCTAACCACCAGACACACATATTCCTACGCCCCCACTATGGCCACAGACAGACAGGCAAAGAGCAGATGTCCAATGCTGCAAAAAACAACATTCTCACACCCACATAGGCAAAAGTACAAAGAACGAGCATGTGTATCAACCCCAAACATAAATCTTACTGTTAAACTTTAGATTAACTGTAGATTAGTACAGTACAGTCTTTAGGGATTTACATTCATAACTGCATTACACACAGTGTTTTTATTTCAGCATGCCACAGTAACTATTATTGTAAACAGACTGTGCAGTAACTAATGATTGCACAAGCCTGCCTGGAGATTTTCTTGTCGTAAAATAATATGTATATGATAGGATTAACATGGTTTGTTTGGTTTCCAGCGTCTGTAGGGAAGCCAGAGTGAATGTTTAGCCCAAGTGTGGTGTCACTTTGCACAAAATATTCCCTCATTCTCCATTGCTGAATCATCATTGATGGTGTTATTTATGCACACAATACATGAACTCAAAGAGTTATTTTTTATTGGTGAAATGGGGTAGTGAGTGATGAGATCATCTCTTTCTCTGGGTAACATAAATGTGTAATGTTCCTGTCTGCTGAACAGACCATTGCTCCATGATTAGGTTCCCCTGACACAATAGTGCTGGATGTTAAGTCATAACTGGGGAATGTTTTGGCAAAAAAAAGACTTGGAACAGAGACAAAGATTTCGTTTGAGGTCTCTGACATGCAATTCAGTGCTGGTTGACATCAGAGAACATCAATGTTTGAGACAGATTCCAAAAATGATAGCTTCTCATTACGAGTCACATCTGGCCTCATGCTGTATTCAATTGCAAATTAGCCTCATTGAGATTCTTTCTTTCTGTTTATGACTATGATAATACTGTCTTAAGTTTTTATAGCAATATGAAAACTGATACGCTTCCGTCTGTGTTACAGAACCAATTCCTGTTTGAGCTTCTGGCACCACAGCAAGCTCATTTCCTTATGGTCCACTGTGAAATTTCCTTTAAATATCTGGCACATTAAAGGAGATGTTACTCAACCTAAATGTTTTTGTTGTCAAGAAAAGATGCTAATCTGTAAGGTCAATGTGGAAACACATCAGGGAAGTCCAATACAAAACATACATAACACAGACACAGTTACAGACACAATCAAATAGGAAAGTGCTTACATGTCATTTGTTCTTTCCATTCACAGACCTGAGGATGTGGGCATTGATGGGAGCAGTCTGCCTATGCCATTGTGTCTTTGGACAACTGTTGGAGGCCAAGGTGAAGGGAGCGCCACGCTTGATCTGCAGTGTCCCGGGGTTGCCAGGCGTGCCCGGCAAACCTGGTCCCAGCGGGGCCCCAGGGGCTGATGGGAATGTGGGAATCCCAGGGAGAGATGGCAGAGATGGCAGAAAGGGTGAAAGGGGAGACAAGGGAGATACAGGTATAACATAAAAAAAATATACAAACATATTCAACATCACTTTTTATGTGTCCGTACTGCCACAACATTGCACAATAGAAGAGCTGCAAAGCAAATTTTCCTTGTTTGACATAAGCTGCAGCTGGTAGAGAGGGGATGAATTAATGAGATGCATAGAGAAACACATTGCCATTAATAGAATGTTTGTTAAATTAAGTGTTACCTTAAAGGCACACTATGTAAGACTTGTGTAAAATAGAACCCCCTGCAGGCACAAAGATGAATGACAAATCTAAATCAAAACAACTGAAAAACTGAAGACAACTTAAAACTACACCAAATGGAAGCCATTGATGCGTGATTCCTCAGCAAATTGTAATTATATATAAAAAATTAGCATAACAGACAAACACCTTATTGCAGCATAGAAACAAACATCACATTAGCTCGGTTAGCTTTGTATTGAATGGAAACACATTACAAACTACCTGGGCGTTGCCTTCATCAGGCTCAGCCCTGCACAGCTCTGCATGGCCTGGTTCTGAGTAATGAAATGAGGTCTTACATCCAGTTAGTAGGGCTAGACTAGTTTTGCTGACAGCAAGTCCAGGTGGCAAAAATTAGGTAAACTCTGCCAACTCTGCATCAATTTTAATTCCTTTGATATGTCTCAAGTTCCGTCATTTTCAATAGCAATACCAATGTTTATTCTTGTTTTTTTATGGCCCGTAAAAACTACACAGAGCTGAATACAGGGGACAATAAACCAAATGGGATATTAATAGATTAGAAGTTCATCCCTCCACCATCTTTTGACCTCTTGAGAAGATTAAAGTGAAAAATGTACATAGACTGCCTTTAGGTTTTGCATAGCCATCCTACCAAGTTATGAGATGTGATGTGCGTCATTTAAATCTATGCTTTCAGTCTTCCCAAGCTTCCCAAGCAACATAGACATTGTGTAGATATTGTTCACGGTTTGGTACTGATTTCTTGTCCTCTTTGACATACATCAGAAGGTAAATATTTCACATAGCTGCCATAAAGGTGCTGAAATATTTGGAAGAGCTGCATCTGTTACTTTGATCCAGCAGAACCATTGCACTGATATCATCCATGCAGTGTGAACTACAATAAATCTATCAGCGATAGATAAGCGTCATGCACCTGTGTTTTCCATTATGTGTGGAAACAGGAATTCAGACACTTACCTTCATCTAAACATGCAACTACATAGTCAGAATAGCCTCACACTTTAACACAAGCAGTGCTTGCCCGAACATGCATCATTCACTCTGTTTCCTAGCTCCAGGATACCTATTGTTTGGATGCAATTGATTGGATATAGTTTGGATGGAATAGGATCCCATTGAAGCCCACGTGGCGCTGTCCAAAATGTCAAGGTGGCTGTGCTCCAAAGGTGACTTTATACATGATGTTGGGTGTGGAGCTCTGTCTTTGTACCAGTCCTTAAATAGTAGGGTTGAACAAGTGCAGTATAGAAACCTTCTCACGCTGCAAAAGTTTGACAAAGGAACAGTTATCTCTACCAATCAAGTAAGCACGTATGCTGATTTCAACATGATTTTTCTGTTTCAGGGTTAAAGGGGAGGGTCGGCCCAACAGGTAAAATTGGAGAGCGAGGTGACCGTGGCCCTGGAGGGAAACGAGGCCCTTCAGGAGAGGGTGGAGGCCTGGGCCCACCTGGTCCCCTGGGGCGCAATGGAGAGAAAGGGGACAAGGGCCAGCGCGGCCCACC
The DNA here is from genome assembly GCF_048128805.1 of Centroberyx gerrardi. Classification (NCBI taxonomy): domain Eukaryota; kingdom Metazoa; phylum Chordata; class Actinopteri; order Beryciformes; family Berycidae; genus Centroberyx; species Centroberyx gerrardi. The sequence continues at coordinate 17,255,788 of NC_136005.1, read as the reverse complement.
TGGAACTGCAGGAGTCTGCAGATGTGGCAGCCTGGTGCCTAAATCAGCCTTCTCTGTGGGAATCACCAGCAGCTATCCTGCAGAGATGGCGCCCATCAAGTTCAATAAGGTCCTATTTAATGAGGGCGGACACTACAACCCACAGACGGGCAAGTTCATCTGTGCGTACCCAGGCATCTATTATTTCTCCTATGACATTACGCTGGCCAACAAACACCTGGCCATCGGGCTGGTGCAGAACGGCCAGTACCGTGTCAAAACCTTTGACGCCAACACAGGGAACCACGACGTGGCGTCTGGATCCACTGTAATGTTCCTGAACCCTGAGGATGAGGTGTGGCTGGAGATCTTCTTCAATGACCAGAATGGTTTATTTGCTGACCCAGGCTGGGCTGACAGCCTGTTCTCTGGCTTCCTGCTCTACGCCGACACAAACTATCTTGACACACTTGCAGAGGACTACGCATAGCACCTGGGAAGAGAAATGTTAATTACTGTTTGATAATTTTATTACACTTACTGTATGTTGAACTATATTTTTATAGCAAATGTTTATAGTTCTACTATTATGATTTGAAATATATTATTTTATGAACCTTAAATGAATGCCTTTGTGGTTTATTTTTATTTTTTTACTGGTGTGTGTTTGTGTTTGTGTGTGTGTGTGTGTGTGTAGGTGCGTGTGTGTGTGCGGCAGTTGTTGTGTTGCGTGTGGAGGGGGGGGGGGGTGAGGGTATCAGTCCTGTTCAGTTGTTGCCCATGGGTTAAATGAACTTGGATCAACACTACTTCTCACTGATAACTATTGCTGACAGGACTTGTAGTAGAGCTTGGTGTGGGGCTTTTTCTTTGCCAGGGGTGACGTTAAGTGTGAGGCTATTTGCAATCTGTAATCTGAGTCATAACGGGTCAACCGTAATATTACATTGGCGTCAGCCCCAAAAACAGAACACAACACAACAGTCTGAAACGCCGAGAAACCCGGTATGCAGTCAGCAACGTTTTTTATGCAGTTCGCTTTTCGGACTCCGTAGCAGGCGGGTTCATACGTAACTACGTTAGTTGATTGACAGTCCTTCGGACGAATGGAAATCCCACGCAGAAAAAAAAATCGATGTTTGGATGCATCGACGCTTTTTTCAAGGTAGGTCGAGAAGTTGTTTATATCGTTACTAGGCAGCAATAACGGTAAGCCCTTTGCATGGTGTTGAGAGAAAATTACTTGCTTTGAAAAGTGTCCAAGGGCGTCAGCGATACGATTACGAATACACTAAAGTACTGGTTTATATTACAGACAAGACCACAACAACAATGGCCATTGTCGGGAGACTTTCTGCTCTGTAATTATGTCTTGGAGATTAACGTTAGCTATCGTATCGTGCATATTACAAGGTTTCATTTTTAACAACATTCACTGATTTATATAATAGATTGTAACAAAGGATCACGTTTGTTGTGTTACTGTTTCACCGTGGTCTTAAGTCGACGGGAGTATTGTGTTACGAAGCCGTTCCTGACTAACGTTATCTGTTATGTGTCACTACAGATATATTCCCTTGCAGTGAAAGAGGATGGTAGCCTAAACGAGCACGAGATTCTGGATTAAAACTTGGGCCCTTTTGTGAGAACCATTCATCATCTTTACCATGGCCTCCCCCGGGTAGCTATTCTTGTTTTCTAGCATGAACCACTTTAATGTGTCCTACGCTGAGATACGACGTGTACCTAATCAATTTTAAGCAAGATATTAAAATGAACTACCCTTGTTTCTGTTCTAGTGATATTCGAGAAAAACTGCGAAAGAAACGGCGTGCTTTGCAAGAATCTTTGGTAAAAACCATTGATCAAGGGGACACGCAGGTACAGTTAATTAATGTTATCATATATGAACATGATATCTTGCATTTTTTATATTGCAAAGTTACAGTAGATGAAGGACACCTGTGCAATTGATAGGCCAGCGGTGCATCCAATACAAATAGAGCAAGAGCCCTCCTTGACAAGACTCAACAAGACCTGGCTGGAGGAGCGACTCACTTTATACACACTCAAAGCCCAAAGACACACAGACACACAGATTACAAGGAAGAGCTGATAACAATCCAGTAAATAAAAGTATTATACTTGGTAGGCTCTGGTTCCATCCAGCAAGTTGAGTGAGGAGAGAGGACAAACTACGATCGAGGTTGGTGTGTGTGTGTGTGTGTGTGTGTGTTTCCTGCAGCCTCTCCACATTGTAGTTTAGCCTGTAGGCTGTAGTTGCTTTGTATGCTCGGTGTGCTGCTGACTCCTCATTACCAAACCCCTGCTCTTTTCGCCCTGCCAACTGGAGTCATGTTCAGGCAGAGTGCTTCTCCTTGCTTTGTAGAGATTGTCACTGCCATAAACCCTCTTCCTACTTTAGTGTGCTAAATAGCAGTGTGGATGTACCGTGTCCATATGAAGTCTTGGTGTTTTTGTTTTAAACTGTTTGCCTATTTTGCATCAGGAACTGACAGGCAGTGAGGAAGACCCTGGAGAGACACTGAAACGCACGTTAAGAGCCCAGAGACAGAGGCGGAAGAAAATGGTAGATTTCCATCTTCCTTTAGCACCTTCAGTCTTCACTCTGTAAATTCACTAACTGTTTCAATGTAACCACTTATCAGGCCTAACTGCATATGTATTCATCGTTCCATTTTTTTTCTTACATATCAGCTGCTTGAACAGTCTTCAGCCCAGGAGTCCCACGAGGACAACGTGGAGGAGATCACCACCATTCAGCACTACAGTGAGGATGAGAGATCAGTGGAGAAGCCAGCGGGGCCGGTGGTTTTGTCTAGACCGCCGCTTGGTTCTCAGAGAGGTTGGCCTGCATGCCCTCACTAAACCTGCCTCTCCCTCTGTGCGGCTTGGCTTAGGGTATATACTAAGTAACACATGTAATGTAATAGCTGTTTCATGATGTGCTTTGTCTTCCAGGCCTCTCCCCATTGTTGTCACCCAGTTCTGACTATTCAGAGAGACCTCAGCGTACCCCCGGCTCGACCCGCTCAGACAACTCCATGAGACAGCGCATGAAAGAGAAGCTGAGAGCAGCCAGAGTAAACCCAGTTTCTTTCTGAACAACTTTGCTTTTTGGTTCGAGCACTTTGTTTGTGTTTGAATAAGATTCTGAAATCTCTGCAAATCCTGCATTGAGGCACTGAGGTGAAGAGATGCTGATTCATAATGTGTGGGCTGTTTTGTTCCAGTCTAAAGCTGAGAGCCTTCTGCAGCAGGAGGCTTCTCTGGAGCCAGCCAGTCGCTTACAGAGCCTCAGAGACAGAGACACTCTCACGAGGTTTGACAGAGAGGTGAGCGTGCGTCTACCTGCATCCACCGTGGCTGCAAAGAGAGTTCTATACCAATTATTGTACCCATGTAAGACAGTTCAGTAGTGGAGGTTTCATCCCCAGTGTTTTACAGGTTGATCCGGACAGGACAGGAAGAGATGATGTCCCTCTGGCCCTCAGCACCAGGGTCAAGTTCAGAGACGCAGCAAGACGTGTAAGGCTCGACGCAAGAAAGGGAATGCAAACTCCTTTTGTGAACACATTATTTCTGTCATTTCGGTAACTCAAACATGTTTTTTTTTTTTATATAGGCAGAAAAAGGCTTACCATCTGCAGAGGAAGCATACAATTTCTTTACATTCAACTTTGACCCAGAGCCTCAAGATGGGACCGACAAGGTTAAGAGGAAAAGGCAGAAACAGACAACAAAAGCTGAGGAAGATGGAGATGAAGAAGGAGCAGGGGGGGAGGTGGAAGAGCAGGAAGATGCGGAAGTAGATAAAGATAGCGAAGATGAAAATGAGGAGCGGGTAAGACACTAATAAAAATATTGGAAGAAATCAGTCAGTTGTTGTTTGACTTTAGTCATTTCCCATTACTTGAGACTATTTCCAATTCATTGTCTAAACAAAGCAAAAATCTCAACCTTCCAAATCGTGTTGAGGCTTTGGGCAGTTAGTGAATTGCCTGGATTGCATTTGCATGGATTAAGCATGAAAATATATGGGGGCACCATTGTAAAACTCAATTCAGACCACAAATGTTTCTGATGTTGGACATCCAAATGTGAAGGCACCATATGTTTGATAAAAAAAACAACATCCCTCCTCTAGATTTGGATTTTAGATTTTGGCTTGTGAGTTCGGACTGATTGTCTTTCACTGTAGGTTGCATCTCTCTCCGCCTTTGAACTGTAGCATCAGTCACAATATCGTGAATGCACACATATACTGTATGTGCATCACAGTGATTTTCATCTCTTTTTTAGCTCCAGTTGGATAAGAGCCAAAAGATTCCAAATGATCAACAAAAGTCTAATTTTCTTTGTCCCGGCCTCAGAGTGAAGAAGCTCCTCTTGTGCAGGACGAAGAGGGGAATTTATTCATCATTGAGCAATCATCTCAGGACTTTCTGGAAGCAAAGAAAGCAGAGTACATTGGATACCACAAACGTATTCAGCGTGATAGTGAGCTCCTCTTTACCCCAAGTTTTCGACCAGGTAAACTGTATTGTAAAATCACCCGTTTCACATTCTGAACTTTCACATACTGTAATGTGAGCTGCAATATACTGTGCAGTATACTGTGTATCTTGTAAATGTCAGGATAGTTACTCTGAGTCAAAAATAGTTACAAATCAGAATCTCATGTCACTCAGCCAGAGCAGTTTCAGACAGAAGTCTGTATCCCTGAAGAACATCCATCCAATGCAGAAATATGGCCACCCATCATGTATGGCAGACATATCCCTGATTAAGATTGATCTGTATCAGCACATGGTTTATGTTTGCACTGACCACCTTTATGCATCATTGCCACAGTTCCAGCCTCCAGTAAACTGCCTGATAACATGCAGCCCCGTTATCTGGAAGAGGAGGGGCTGTACGTAGGAGAGAGACCCCCTGTATCCCTGACCAATGAGAACATTCTGGAGAACCGCATTTTGAAACAAGAGGAGGTAACGTCAACCAACATACAAACAGCCCAACAGTATCACAGGCTTGTTTGGTTATTTGTTGATTATATGTTGTTTTTTTGTTTGTTCATTTAGGGAAAGAAGTGGTTCGGAGATGACGGCAGGATCATGGCCCTGCCAGACCCCATAAAGGAATCGTCCACAAGGCCTCCTCTCTTCCACATGGAGGAGGACCTGGACCCTGCACTGCACACTGTGTACAGGAAGGTCAGACACACACACACACACACTGCCTGTCTCACTTCGATTACCACATCCATATCCCACATCTAAAGCACTGTGCACAATCATGCACTGAAAGTGTGATGGCACCCTCAGATTTGAGAGTTCTCTAACCCCTTTGCCATTTTGAAAAAAGCAAAAGGGCAGTTTGACATTTGGTACAAAGCAACAGAGAGGGGTGTGGCGGGGGGGGATTTATTAGAGACGAGAGCAGGAGTGGTAGCTGCCACATCTATGATATCATCTATACAGACAGTACACCACTTCATCAAAACTCCAAAGGGACATCAGAGGCACTAAAAAGTAACAAACCTGTGAATGCTGTTGAATTTCAGCTTTCAAATATGTGTGTGTCAAATATGTGTCTGTGGCACCGTCTGTGTAGTCTGTCTATACCCTCTCCTATTACCAGAAACAAGAAAGACAAGTTAAACTATCATCAGCATCTCTGAAGTAGCTAAAATCACATTATAGAACGCCCTCTTGGGTGCTATGTGTTTTACACAAACGTTACTAGTGCATGTGAAACGTTTTCATCAGTGTAGTATACAAGCATAAGAAAAACAAATGGGTGAAAGTGTGAAAGATTGTTAAATAGCTCCCTGGTGACAACTTGTGAACTTACCCACCGATTCATGAAGAATGGTTAGGTGTGTGTTACAGCTCATAGAGTACGGTCAGAACAAATATTTGAGCAGTCAGATTGCTTGGCTGGAACTGCTTATTTATACACACAGGCCATGTGAGTGCTAATGGGGTACAGCTAATTCTAGACTCTCCATGCCTGTAAGTTATTAATCTTACAGTTTTGCAGTGAAAGTGACTGACAGAGACAAATATGCCAAATATGTAAAAGTTGACATAGCTGACAATTCAGGCTAACAAGTGCAAAACAGATAAAGTTCAGATTTGGTTCATCGACAGTCTAAAAGTGTGCGGTTTGGTTGGGAGTGTACGAGTGTGTACCCCTTCAATATGTTGTATCCATGCTGGCCAAAGAACCCTTGTCTCCACACTATGATTTCTAATTTAATCCTGTGGAAAGTAGGCACAGCTGTCAGATGAGGTCATGTAGAAAACAGGGACTTCATTGTAGTTCAAATGGATGTTGGTGGTGCATTGTTGTCATGCATGACTTTTCATTACAGCAGTTCCTGATGGTTCTATTAATCTTGCTAACACTGTCACGCTTGCTTACAGTCTGCACACTTACTTAGATACAAGCTGGCAAGCACAAGCACTGCATATATTTCATAGTGATTATTCTCTGCAGAACGCTGTATGATGGATCGTGTTGCTTTTTCCCCCCAGGCGCTGAAGTCCAAGTATGCAAATCTGTACATAGCCGGAGCGGGGGACCCCGAGGGAGACTACCAGCTTGATGTGGACGTCTCGGGGCTGATTTTCTCCCATCACCCGCTCTTCAGCCGCGAGCATGTCCTTGCGGCCCGCCTGGCCCAGCTGTATGACCAGTACCTCACCAGGCAGCATAATAACCTCACGGCACACCTCACCGACAAGGTAGGCTCCACCAATCAGCTCTCGCTCTGCTCAGCACAGTATAGCTGTCCTCACTGTGGTCATCCTGATGCTCTATGGCACTGCTTTCCCTGAACTGCTCTGTCTAGCCTCAAATGCCTGAGTGCATTTCCCCAATTTCTTATATTCTTCATTCAACGAGACCAATATGTCTGGTCTGTTTTATCTTTCCTCTCTGCTGTAGTTGCACGGCTTGAGGAACGCCCTGCGGAACATGCTTGAGATCCATGGTGGGCAGGCTCTCACTCAGGTCATGCAGCAGAGGATCTCTGAATACAGTCTGGAGGTTAGGTGAGTCCTTCAGGTTGGATCCCGTCCCAGTTCTGTTTGATTTGATCCAGTCTAGAAAGCTGTTTGTTATGGCACTATGACAAGTAAGATGCCTGCTGTAAGTTTTTTCCCTGTCTCTCGCAGGAACACTCGGCAGCTGCGGGACAGCGAGCAGGAGAAAGACAGGACCCTGCTGAGGAACATTGTCAAAGTTTGGAAGGAGGTCAAAGCCCTGAGGGACTTTCAGAGGTTTACCAACACTCCCTACAAGCTCTACCTCAGAAGGTAACTGTCTGTTGAATTATTAAACTTGAAAGTGAAAGTCCTCATAAGAAAAAAAAAAATCAATCTATGTTATTCCTATGAGCTCTGTTTTATGAGCTTTGTTCATAGTATAAATAGTATAAATAGGTACATTTTCTGAGTTACAACTAGAGCACTACTATGAAATTAAGCGTATTTTTGTGTAAATGCTTAAATATTCTATTAGTCCACAAAATCTGCCTAAACTAGAGACACCGAATGGGGTGTAACCTCTTAACCAGGGTGGTCGCAGTCGTAAAGAGCAATAATTAAAGACAGAACACCAGAAAGTTGTCCACATTTGATAGTCAGTAAATAATACAGTAAATCAAATGAAGATTTTTCGAATAAGTGTGTGACTATGCATAAGATATCATTACAATTGTATATAGGTATTGATTAAACTGTAAGTAAATGAATCCAAGCTGCCGTGCAACAGAATTGCCACCATTGCTGCAAAGCATCAGTGAAGGGGTTAAACTATACTGCATAGTCTAAATCAAACAACCTGAAATACTTGACATATATGTTTAACAGTGCACTACAACACATCTGTATGCATACATGAATCTATATTCACTATGAGAGCAAACAAGTAGTTTGGTAATACCTTAAGTGACTGACACAGCTGACAAGCTATCACAGGGACTAACAGAAACAGCAGTAAGTATCAATAGTAAACACTTTTAAGTAACAGTTGTAAATGTTTACATTGTTCACATCATTGTGGAGTGATACCAAATGTTCTCACTTACTTCTTTCATAATCACACATGGCAAAGTATAAATCAGTAGTCTCCCGCACACTGTCTTCAGTTAACAAGAATTTAATAAATGACACAACGTTTCGGTCAAGCGACCTTCGTCAGGTATCTGAATAAACAATACAATGGGGCCTGTTTATATAGGGGAACAGGAAATAAGATGGTCCAGTCATAGGGCCAAGGTAATCAGGTAACCTCATGGTACAAATCAGTGCCTAGTGAGGTACAAGGGTCCATCCAGGTGGCAAGGTATGGCAATCAAAAAATTAATTAACGATCAGAAAAGTTTTTTTGTAACATCCATAAATAGCATCCAATATCACGACTCCAAACAACATATATCAAAAAGGAGTAAAGACCACAGAAATGTGGGTTATACAAAAAGGAGGAGAGTCAATCACAACTGAATCATACCTGAAGATGTAGCTACATAGGAGTAAAATCCCAATGGGAGATAGGCAGATCCAAGCCATATAGTAGGCTAGGCTAATCTTTGGTCAAGTGGACCATGTGAGGACATTGGTAGATGCTCACATAATAATACAAAGCATACATAATAGCAAGAGGGGTGCCAAAAGTATGAGAAAGACCACCCTAATTAAAAACAAGGGGTACCATAAATTGGCTAGTATAAATAGAAAATGTCAACAATAAGTAAACATATAATTAATATTGGAAATCTAATTAATATAGAAATATAACCCCATTCTCCAACTAGAGTAAAAAAGGGGAATTAAAGCATGACATTCAGTAATAATTCGTCATTTAGGCCTTTTGGCGATAGAGTCTGTAGAGTAAAGATCCAAAAGGCCTCTCTCCTTTTTAGTAACAGATCATGATCCCCACCTCTAGGTGGCAGAGAGACTTTCTCGATACCATAGAAGCGTAGGGAAGAAATATCATGTTTCATGTCATTAAAATGGACAGCTATCGGGTAATCCCTGTCATTTCACCGAATCGTACTCTTATGTTCACTGATCCGTTGTTTTAGTTTACGGGTGGTCTTGCCAACATAGGTGAGCCCACAAGGACAACGTATGATATAGATCACATGAGTAGAGGCACAGGTGATAACACTCTTTATAGCGAATTTCTTTCCCGTATGAGGATGGTGAAAAAAAGCAGTTGTCCTTGTGGGCTCACCTATGTTGGCAAGACCACCTGCCTGCCTGAGCTGACCTCTGCTGCCTTACAGCCTCTGTGCATGCAAGTATGTCTATAAGATCATCAGACACTACCGGTGTCTCTACGCATTGCTTGGGAAACAGATTGACACTGCTTACTTCTACTGTTGGTTTCTCTGAGAACCGATCACAATTTATTCCACCATTTCTCAAGTGTCGCAAAAGGCTTTCAGGGGTTGCTTTATTCTGTTTCTGCGCCCAAATACGCAATATTATAGAAGCCTGTTTACTCACAGATTATCTGGATATTTGTCTTGTATCCTAGTAACCTCTGCATTTCTCACCCGAGAGCAGACATGAGAGGAGACAGTGCCTTTGGTGTCGTGTTGTGAACGATTTTGTCAATCATTTCAATCAATTCTGGCCCAATAGTCTTACTATCTTCCTTTTCCTTCTTTATCTCTACTGTTTGTTTCCCTTTTTCCACATCAGAAACTTTCAGATTTGTGTTGGGCTTTGAGATGGGATGCTTCTTTGCTATTTTCCTCCATCCTTCAAGACATGCTTGGACATAATCATAGTCCCAACCCAACTGTTTTGATTGAGCTATCACAGTTGCTTCCACAAAGTCTAGCTTTTCTGGGGCAAAAGATCCTTCGATTGGCATTTGTGTGCATTTGGTCAAATCATTTGAGAATGGGATCATGTAATTCTGTCCCAATTCTTTGCTTACAATATCTGCTGGCAACCCTGGTGGGATAACAATTTGTGCTTTTCTGTGGCTCCTTAGAATATCCTTTGCCCTCCATTTCTCAGCTTTTGGCAATTCCAACTGCAAATCCTGCTTTACCATTGACTGTCCCTTTCCCATTTTTAGACTATACTGACACACCTACTGCTATGTCAATCAAAAAAATGTTTTATATTGACCGGCCTAAAGAACTCAGCAGTAGAACACAGTTTAAAATCCCTTATTAAACCTTATTTTAAATCTAGTTTTGAAAACTTTACGCTAACCCCCAGCAGAAATCATAGCTTGGAACTCAGCGACATAACACAGCATTAAAACATTGCATTAAATCCAGCATTAAAACATTGCGTCTTTTAGGAAAAATGAAATCATTATTGCATCAAGACATCATTAAAAAACTCACTCATCAGTCCTCGGAATTATTGAACAAGATGAACACCGCACAATGTATCAAGTATACTCTCACATACAAACGAATTACAAAAGTATTATACCCCTGTCATTTATTTTATTAACACCTGTGCTGTGTTGTCTGCCCCTGCTGCAGAGAGGAGGTAGAGCGGGCCGCAGATGAGCGGGAGTACGAAGCTGAGATCTTGGCGGAGGTGGTGGAACTGGAGACCGAGAGCGAGGAGGACTACCAGAGAAAGCTGACCGAGTACAAGAAACTGCTGGAGGAATGGAAGGTCTGGAGGAGGAAACAGGTACTTACCAGCCTCAGAAATGAAAAATTCATGAACATTTTCATAGGACTATTCAGTTATACATGATACTGGCTATACAGGCAACTCATTTTGTCTACATAGATCAATAATGTACATACATGGCTTGCAAGGATCAGTCCATTTGACAGTCAAATTTTCTTATAACTCAACATACCACATATTATTAAAAATGTATTTTTCAGATATTGAGCATCAAAATATCTGTAAAATATTATTTCTCATTAAGAATGATCAGTAAATGAAGCGTTATATAGAAAGTGCTTTACCAGCTGGAGACTTGTGTAGGTTTTAAACTCACAACTTGTTCATGTGTAGTAAGTTTGTTATATACACACACGCATTGATACACGCACGTTATGTTCACCGTTTTCAGAAAGCCAAAAAGAAGAAGAAGAAGAAGAAAGGCCAGGCTCAGGATGAGACAGAAGATGATGATGATGAGCAGGAAGTGATTGAAGCAGATCTTGCAGAAGAGTTTCCAAAGCCGGAGCCTCCAGAGAAGCCGGACTTTGATGCTGTAGAGGAGCGGGTCAGAGAGAAAGCCCACAGGATACGCAGGAAACCAGGAGAGTCTGTCCTGGTCCCTGAGCTGTCTGCCTCTGGAAACATCACTACCAATGAGCAGTGCCCCAGGTATGAGCAGAAACACAGAGGAAAGTCAGAATGTTTTCAATACTGCAAAAATAATCATGTTTTCCTGAGTAAAAAGTTAAAAAACATTCTGCCAGTAAGGGGAGATGATTTGTTTCCAATGCAGTTTCACGTTTCAATAACTTTTGACAACATGTTGAAATAAGGCAGATCACACCACTAATATCAAGATATTGTTTCTTGAATCATGAAAATTCTTGAAACAAGTTTCTTTGTATTGGAAACAAGTGAAATGACCTCACCTCACTAGCAGAAAATAAGATTAAGACTCAATACAAATGACTTGTTAAGATGGATTTTGTATTTTCTCATGGTTTTCTCATGGATTTTCTCATGATTTTGTACTGCCTCATGGTTGGACAAGATGTTTCTCATCACATGTTTGTTTGCTCCTTGTCATAGGGCTGAATTTGCTCGAAGAGAGGATGTTGCCAGGCGTTCTCTTTTCATCAAAGTCTTATATAACGACAAAGAAGTTTCCCGAACAGACAGCCGCTCCCTGAACTCTGACTTCAGAGTCCACTTTGGCCAGATATTCAATCTGAAGATAGTGAACTGCCCCGAAAGCATCAAATTGCAGGTACAAAAATGTCTTGCATGCAGCCTCTGTGTCCATACTACTCCACAAATCTTTCTGACTGTTTGATACAGGACTAGTCTACAGTGGGGGATTTTCAGGAACTGCATTCTGTTCTCCCCATATTGTGTGTGTGTGTGGGTGTGTGTGTGTGTGTAGGTGTTTGAGGAGATTGGCTCATCATGCTCCCTGCTAGCCGAAGTGTTTGTGCCAGTGCCAGAGCCGTCAGTCGTGACGGGCAGCATCCCTGCTGAGGAGTTTGAGTTCAGCAGCAACCAGAGGGTCATGTTCGACCATGAGGGCGTCGGTAGTGGTAAATGGAACACACAGTCAGTCAGTCAACACCGGCCTCAACCAACATAGCCCATGAAAACAGACCGGCTCCAAGAACATCACATATTTCAGTGACATATAAACATGATTCATAGCCCTCACGTTCATCGGACTGCAACCTGCCCTTTCAATCATCTCTCTCTCTGTCTTTCTGTGTCTCTCTTTCTCACTCCCTCGGTCTCTGCCTCGTCAGATGTGCCCTTCTCCTTCGAGGCTGATGGCAGTAACAAACAGACCCTCTTGACCTCTGGGAAGCTGTCCTGCTGTGTGTCATGGGGGATAGGGGAGGATGATGTACCACTCGCCCCTCCCATGTCTCAGCAGCCTGGTGGCATGCACAGGTACTGTCTCTTAAATCTAACCCAGAGTTTTGTGCCCTGTGTACCTAGCAAAATACCCAAGAGCACCAGGGCAAGTATTGACTGTCAGCCATACTAATCTGTCTCTCTCTCTCTCTCTCTCTCTCTCTTTTTGTATGTGCAGTGGCCTGAGACAGCTTGATGCTGTCATGTGTATAGGTGCATCTGGACTCAATGACATGAAAAAAATCGGGGAGTGGGCCACACAATCGCGGCTGGATCCCAACGACCCGAAAAATGCCTCCATCATGCAGCTGCTGAAAGTGGGTACCAGAATACTGCGCATAACCAACAGACCTCAACTCAGTCCAGGAACCTTGCAAATCTCCATGTGTGTAATGCAAACACGGCATCTTTCCCTGCCTCTCTCCGGGTGTCCAGGTGGCGAGTAGCGGAGAGGTGACGGCTCCAGAATACTTCCGTCTGGAGCAGCTGCAGGAGGAGTTCAACTTTGTGACTGATGAGGAGCTGGAGAGGTCTAAAAGATTTCGTCTGCTCAGGCTCAGGAACCAGGAAGTTGCAGAGTTCCGCAATTTCAAGTCTGTCCCCGCTTTGGAGAGGGAGGTCACAGATAAAGTGTTCCAGGTCAGGGTCTCCAGCATTTAGTCTAAATATGCAGCAGAGTATCATGGCTTTATGGAAATAGGAATTCATTATATATGAAGCTAATTCTTTTTTTATTTTTTTATTTCAGGAATATGAGAAGAGACTGAAGGAAGGAGAGATAATTGACACTAAAGAACATCTGGATTCACACAGAGCTTTAGTTGCCAAATACCTTCAGAAGGTGAGTAGACATTAACTGTCTCACAGCGGTCTAATCTACGTAACATTCATATTGACGCTCATTTTTATCACATGGTACTAAATGCAGAACCTTTGCTTTTTCTCTCAGATCCGAGAATCGGTCATCAACAGGTTCCTTATTGCCAAGCATCACTACCTTCTGTCTGACTTGGTGATAGAAGAGGAGGTTCCAAGCATTGGGTAAATACACCTCTGGTCATTATTATTCGGCTGAATAGTCTGTCTCACTTCTAACTTACAATGTTCACAGCTGATTTTCTCTCCCCTGATAGTTTATGTTATGCAAAGATATGTTTCACAGTAAAAATGTTTCCTTCCTGCCAATCACAAACAACTAATCCAAATTTATACTACAACTTTCTGTATTGTAATTTATCATCTCTGTATATCCTACGCGTATTCCTCTTGTCAAATAGATTTGAAAAATTGCAAAGAGTGCATGAGCTCTCCGCTCCAGTGGTAAAAGAAAAGTTTAATGATTTGGTTTATCTTGAATTGTGGGATCGATGATAAACTGCCAAATAAACCTGTCATGAAGACTGACGGGGCCTGTGCGGATCACAGGGTGATGTAAGTCTGTTTTTGGCCTGGTGCTGCTCCAGTCTGTTTGATCTTCAACTCAACATTGCATTCCCTTGGCTGCAAAGATACTCTCCTCTGGCCCCTTTTAAGGCAGTGTTTTGGAGCAGTTTTCACAGCATGTGGACATGATAATGGAAAATTGCACATTCATTTTAGCCTTTGCTGATGATATTTGTGCGAATGTATACATTATAGTGTATGTCAGCCCCAGTCACCTTCTAGAATGTTTCTTTACACATGTTGTATATGTTATTGAAAATTTATGTTATAATCTCTTATGTTCCATTTTTCTGCTATGCTTCTGCTATGCATGTTTATCAGTGGTGCAGGTCCCGGGTATGTTCTTAGAGTTTTTTTCTTTTTCTCCCACCCTCTGTGTCTATGTGTCTCCATTTAGTCTGAATCCTGAATACCAGTAGTGGAATTAGTCTTAGTGTAGTATTCAGTCCCCCCAGGATTTTGCTGATTTTTTTATTTTTTATTATAGCAACCAAAAATGCTTGCTTTTGTGGCTGGCTTTCTCAAAAATCAAGATGGAGTTTGTGGAGTTTAAGGTTTTTTTGATGTCACCATCTGTCGTACAGAAGGTGACAACACCTGGCACCAAAGATCAGCCTATAGCAGATGCTAGCTAACATGGCAAGGAGAGTGAAGGAATATGTATCTATCTATCGTTTGATTGACTGTAACATTAGCTAAATGTGTTGCAGTGGTGCATAATATATTATCTTTGAGTTAATCTGAATATAGTCATTTAAAAAGTTATTAAGTTATAAAGTCTGTAGACAACCATCAATCCCATAACTGACGAATGGAAGCGCTGCTCTGCTCTGACAGACCCGAGTGGAGGCAGGAGGATCAGGCTCAGATGAGGGAAGACAGGACAGCAGAGTTGAGGTGACTAGGTGATGTAGGAAGTAAATAAGGCTAAAATAATTGTATTCCGCCTGCCTAATTTGTTTTTTGAGAGTAAATGATAACAAATCAGAAATTGGGTTCCAGCAGTAAAATTACTTGAATCCCTTAAAAATCTTCAATACTAGAGGTGCCATGAGTCATGCCAAATAATGTAAAAATGTATGAAATTGCAAGTAGTGAGCAAAAAAAGCCCCCCCCCCCCCCGCCATAAATGTCCCTCTCACTTCTAAATTTACATCTATACCCCTTACTAGGACTAATCAAATTAATTTTAATTTAAAAAAAGTTAAGATGCCTGCATCTGAGGTGTCTTCTTGAAGACGCGTGTGTTGTCTGCTTATATGCCTAAACATATAACCAATATCTATTAACCACCACGCTAAAACAGACCAATCACTCCCCCCACCCCCACCACCGTCCCATCTCGTCCCATCTCTTATTGCCATCTCACAAATCTGGTTGCCCTACATAGAAAGCAACACATAGAATAAGCCAGTTTACACTGTGATGGTCTCATGTTTCTACAGACATTATGCTATGCTATCAAAATTAATTTGAGAATGATATATTGTGGTAAATATTCTACATGTAGCAGCTTTAAATGAAAACCCAAGTACACTTAACTTCTTCCACCTGTATTGGTGAATACAAGTCACATTTGAAACTACAACTCATCGTCCTCTGAATCATCCTCCATCTCCTCATCAAAGGCTCCACTGCAGTCATTGTTTTATAGGAAGTAGTATCAGAAGACAATGGTAGACATAGCTTGTTGATTGGACCATTTTATGCTAAAAACTGTAATGATTTTGCAAAATTGCAAGTTCTTGTAAATATTGCAGGGATTGGTTGAATTTGTGTCAAGTATCGTGATCGCGAAATCGCAGATTCCTGGAGGGACTGAGTACTGTTGGTGGTAATAACCCCATCCCCAACTTTCAATGAAAAATATTTGTGATCACTATTTGTCTTTGAATACGCTATTTGCAGTCACTTATGGATTGTTGACTAACTGACATCTATTTGTTGTGACCATCAGGATTCTAGGACTTAACCTTTTCAAACTGGCTGAACCCAAGCGGCCCTTGAAACCTCAGAGGAAAGAAAGGAAGAAGGTGACAGCTCAGAATCTGTCTGATGGAGACATTAAACTGCTGCTCAACATCATCCGGGCCTATGACATCCCCGTCCGCAAGCCCTACACCAGGTAGGACCTCAGTGCACCCAGTCTAATGCAGAACAGCAGGACAGCTCCATTATCACAGCTTCTCCTCTTGTGCAGAGTCATCAGACACTCCTGTTTGTCATCATCTTACAATTGAAGAGTTCAATTCCAAAAGGCTGTATATCCATTTTGGAAACAAATCCTTATCTGAAATTCAGTATTTCTAACAGGATTGAGGATCCATTCCATAAAAGATCCTAATAGAGGATCCAGTCTATAGGAGTTTTATTAATTTATCGAACAAGGATTACGTTTATTTATTACTTATTATTTAAATAGTACCATCATTTGTTTGGTATTGGTCTATCAATCAATTAAAATAGTAGCCGTCACTTTTTTCAAATGTGGATATCTCATTTTGGAATGAAACTCCTCCTTTGCCCTCAAAAATACATTATATCTCTTTTGTGATGATTTAGCATTGATTCCTAGACACCGGACAGTACTGACATTTCTGTTTGTATTTCAGCAAACCACTGGCCTCAAAGTCAGCCCGTTCTTTCGCTGAGACGTTTGCAGCAGGACAGTCATCTCAGAGTGCCATCCAGGGCAGTGATTGGCTCCTCAGCCAGGTACAACACACATGGACCAGACACCATGGCTGCATGGCAGCTAGACCTACTGGCATGTGATGTTCTATCTTATGTGTGTGTATTTTTTTGTGTTTGTGTGATGTAGGTTCAAGTGAGGCCGTTTGTGGAGGTATCCTTCCAGCGCACAGTTCTCCAAACGACAACAGCTGACGGACCAAACCCCTGCTGGAACGAGGAGCTGGAGCTGCCGTTTAGGTTAACAACTGTTATCTTTGCTTGACTTTTGTCTTGATGTGTTTAAATTAGACATAAATGCTTTCTTTGCACTGAGCTAAAGGAAAGTACCGGTACCTCCAGTGGCTAGCAATGTGCTAGACAGCTTTAATTATGGCCTTGTGAGATATTTTGAATGGATATTTACTTGCGTAATAGCTCCCAACTCTTCAAAGGCGTCTAAAATATGCTTGGGAGACTAAATTTGGATCTGTATACATTATCCATCGTCGGGGCGCAACCATGGTCAACAATACACTGCTGGAAATGGTTCCAGGAAAAATAAATCAGAGATGCCCCAAGCTATTCCAAAATTGCTGTTATGAGGTCAGTTTTGCCATTTCTGTTTAGGCAATGTGTGAGGTCAGTTCCAAACCAGCGTCAACTGCTTGTACACCCACTTTCTTTTGAACAGCTGCAAGTTACCATGTTGCAAAATATTGGCAGCTAAAGTTTTGTTATGATGGAATTACAATGCAGACACAAACTACTGCATACAAAGACCCTCTCTCTCAGATAGTTATATGCACTTAATTAAGTGAGCTGTGTGTTTGGCACAACTCAGTGCTAAAACACTGACAAATAAACTGGCTGAAATGGTGAACAGGCATTTATGACTTCCCTCTACAGCGCCCCAAATGGTGACTACAGCACTGCCAGCCTGCAGTCAGTCAAAGATGAGGTCTTCATCAACATATTTGATGAGATGGTTTATGAAACAGGAGTGGTGAGTAAAACATTGTAACATGGCATCATTTTCTTTCACCTCAGGGTTACAGTATCATTCATATCAGTTACATGTTGCATCACATTGGCCATGCTCTGCTCCATGATTAACTCCTTCTGCTCCTCAGGATGACAAAGACAGGGGGAAATCAATACACACTCGGGTAGAGAAGCACTGGTTGGGCTCTGTCAAGATTCCCTTCAGCACCATTTATTCTCAGGCCCGGGTGAGAGTCCTTTTCTGCCCATGGTGACGTTTATTAACTGAAAGACACACTGACTGGCTGGCTTGCTGACTGACTTGTTTTTCCGATTCGATCTGGCAGATTGATGGCACCTTCAAGGTGGATACACCGGCGGTGTTGCTGGGGTACAGTAAAGAACGCAGCTTTGGGAGCGACGGTGCTTATGACGCCGTGCGCAGCCTGAGTGAAGGAGCATTTATCACACTGTTCATCACTATCGAACCCCAGCTGGTGCCTGGAGAGACAATTAGAGAAAAAGTAAGTCCTGTCCAACTGTCTATCTCAAGGATCTATTCTGTCTGTTGCTTTTCAGTGTCTGTTCTGCCTTTCTGTTAGCTTGTTTGTCTCAGCTCATGTTTCCTCAGATGAGTTTCTATTTCCATTATCTATTTGACCATTGTGGCATCTTTAGCCTTAAGCCATGGCATGGCCCACGTGGGAGTGATAGCAATGAATCATGTCCAATGTAAGAGGACAACAGTATAAAAAAGTACCATTCTATAACTGGTTATTAATTATCTCTGCAATGGAATAATGTGAACGGTCTGACTAACCTCTACACACCTTCTAGTGGAAAAGGGCCCATTGCTTTATAGTTCATGCTCATAAAAGTGGGTAGTTTACATCAATGTATTGATTTGTTCTCATGTTTCTCACTCTGTGTGTCATTTTTTTTTCCTTTTTACTCTGCTGCATTTACTAGATAAAGGAAGTGAAGGTAACTGCTGACTGGAATAAGTTATCTAGAGTAAACTATAAGATTGTGCTTTTTGAAAGGCAGTCAAAAACACGACAACAGTTTGTTCTCCAGCCACAGCTTCCCCTCACCAGTATCCCTTCTCCTAGAACAATCTTCCTTTTTTTCTGATCCGACTCAACCATTTCCCAAGGCATATTCTGTTGCATAATGTTGACCTCTATTTCTCTGCATTGACCTTTGACCTCCGATGTAGTTTGACAGCCAAGAAGATGAACACTTACTTCAGGCATCTGAGAGATTTGAGAGAGATGCAGCGCTGGGCTACCCAGACCGACCCTGCCTCACCACCGTCATAGACATCAGTGGGAAGACGGCCTTCATCACCCGCTACATCCGGCCGCTCAACCCCCCACAGGAGTTACTGGATGCATTTCCCAGCAGCCCCCAGGAAGCCACGGTCAGTGAGGGGTCACCACCGTCACCTGACTCATGTTGTAAAAAGGCCACTAACCCCTATCTTCTATTTTGTTTCTCATGGCTTGTTTTTCTTATTTGACTGGATCCAGTCTCACACACTTGCTCTGTCTCTACACAGGAACTGGTTACGCGGTTTGTTTCGCTCATCCCCTCTCTGCCAGACAGCATTTCGTTTTCTGGTGTTTGTGACCTGTGGAGCACCTGTGATGTGAGTGGACCCTCTCTGAGATACTGGGATTGGCATTGTTAAGAAGAGGAAAACACCCATCTAAGCTTGTGCTTCCTCTTCCTGTTTGCAGCAATTCCTCACCCTCCTAGCTGGTGATGAGGAAGAACATGCTGTACTGTTGTGCAACTACTTCCTGTCTATGGGCAAAAAAGCATGGCTTATAATTGGCACCGCTATCCCTGAGGTGGGTAAAGTTGGAAAACTTGAGAAGGGTTTTATATTTATTTGATTCCTATTGTGTCACAACAGGACCTTTAACTGGGATAGAACAAAACACAACCATATTTTTCACCTTTGCAGTGATTTTTTTCAACCACCATTTTATTAATATGAAACAATTAAGATGAAAGAAAACAAACATGATTGTGTTTTACACTTCCTCAGGTGGAGATATTTCAAAAACCAAAGCCGTTTTGAGGGCTGTTGCTGCGGCACTAATAGGTCTTTGATCTCTTTATCTCTTAGGGACTCACAGCCTATGTCTTGACCTATGAGCAGAGCCGCTACCTGATCTGGAACCCCAGCAGTGGTCAGTACTATGGCCAGTATGACACCTTCTGCCCACTACAAACAGTTGGTTGCCTGGTCAGCGCTGACAATGTGAGTGCTTTGGCAGCCAGGAGGGTGCAACTCATTGACATCATGTTAATATGATTAACAGTGTGAAATTTAATTGGATACTTTATTGAATCATTTTCAATAGTTTTCTGTGACTGTCCCTTAGGTGTGGTTCAACATTCAGGAGTATACTTCCCCGATGAGGACGACTTTTGATGTCACGAAAGCCAATATGTGGAAGCCCTTCTTCTCCCGATCCTTCTCCCACCCTGGGCTGTCCAGTGTACAAGTGAGTGTTCAGCATTTCTGTATAATCGTATATGACCTCCAGTAACGTCATCTAATTTTCTACTCTCTCGTCTCCTTCTGTATTTTAGCCCGAGGAGCTGGTGTATCGCCGCACAGACAAAGCAGCCGCAGCAGAGCTTCAGGACAGGCAAGTGGTGGCAGCTGAAGTAGTTATTTCTAGCACCTTGTCATGCTATTGATAGGGTCAGACTGCAGTTGTGCACAGGACAAAACACACCTCTCCCTCCATAGAATTGAGAAGATCCTTAAGGAGAAGATCATGGAGTGGCGGCCTCGTCACCCAACCCGCTGGAACCGCTACTGCACCTCCACCCTGAGACACTTCCTGCCCAAGCTGGAGGGGAGCGCGGGGCGGGATGTGGCAGACGAGCACCGCCTGGAGCTACAGAGCCTGCTGGGAGACTACAGGGTAAGTCTGAAAAGGGAGTGACTGGGAGAAAGCTACTGCAGGCTGTAAATCACCCATTTAGTGTTCCGAACAATGAAATCATCTGGGGTGCCTCCCACTTGGGAGTTTGTTTTCCGATGATGGAATATTCTCTGGTCTGACAAAATGTCAGCTCATGGAAAGCGCATGATCTCACATGAATTAATTCTTACCACAGATACAGAACAGTACCTCTAATTGGCATTTGTTCCTTTTATTAGATTGCAGGATTCCCCCTTCATCTCCCATTCTCCGAGATTCGTCCCATCATTGAGGCGGTCTACAGCACCGGAGTTCACAATGTGGAGGCATCTAATGTGGAGTTTGCTCTGGCTGTGTATGTGCACCCCTACCCTAATAATGTCCTGTCTGTATGGGTGTACTTGGCCTCACTCATCCGCACATAACTGTTGATAGCAGAGACACTTTACAACTGTACTTTACTACTTTTGTACATGAGCCTCAGTAATTTAGGCTGATGACTTTTTTATGCAATTCATTTGCATTCACTTGCAGTATTTGTTTGCATACTAGTGTATACACGTTATTGATCATTCCTAATAATATATTAGGTTCTTGAAATTTGTATATTTATGTTGATAAAAACTACTTTGTCTACTACCATGTCATGACTGTATAATAACATTTTTAACTGCTTGTATATATTAACAAGATTTCTCAATTATCCTTCACTTAATCAGGTTTATACTCTAGTATAAAAAAAAAAAAAAAAAAAAAACAACAGTAGAGCTTTAAACCCCAAGATACTTTTATTGTTCTGCTTCTGAATTTTACATTACCAATAGAACTCCTCATGCAAGATTTTTGAACAAGCAAATAATGCCTCTTGCAGATTGATTTAAGATGCAATACAATCTGAATGTTGACCAGAGAACACAGTAGGCTTCTTCTGAGCTGAAGGTGATTCTTTTAAATCCACTCTTAGCTACGCTAAATCTCTTCAACAACTGCATGGGTTGTATCAAAATAGTCTCTCCTATATGAGCATTGGTCCATTTCTTTTCCCACAACATTGGAGTGCTAAAAGAAAGTTTTTCACTGAGATATAAGCAAAAGTCTCAACAGCAAACAGTTATAATGAAGATTAGGCATGACATCAAATTTCTAAAGAGATGGTTAAGACTATACTGCAACATCAGATACCAATTCCTATGCCTGCACAGCCTGTACTCATGTCTCAGTAATTCAATGGATGCTGTGGCAGTATGAATAGTGACAGCGTTAACAAGCATTGGAGCCTGTGGGGGTCAGAAGTCCTCAGTGTACTCTAGGAGTAACCGTCAATACCATCACAGCCGTCCAATGCAGTCAACTTCAATCTAGGGGGAGGAAACAATTAACTCAATCGTGCCTAATTTTCCACATCACCCTTTCCATTAAATGACAAATGTGCGTGTGTGTGTCACATGAAGGTGAAAAACAAATAATTCCTCTAAAACAGATCGCTTCATTGCTACAATCATTCAGGTTATTCTATGGTAAGTATGAATGGTATGGTAATAAATGAGTGATTAAAACACACAAGTGTGAGTGGGAGAAGGGGACCTAGTCAGTACAGCTTGTTAGTTAGTGACGGTTTAGGAAGCATGGTTTAATTTCCTACAGAAAACAGCAAGTACTTGGTGCTCACATTTCTCAAATTTTTGGAACTCAAAAACAAAATAAAACAAACACTTTTTCAAAACCAAAAAAAAGGAACCAGAATGTACATTTGCAGATACTTCAAATCCAACACCCATTAATATTTTCCTTTTCTAAAGGAGTATTTCCTAGAAATACAGATGGAAATGGAAGTGCCAGGAGAAATATTTCTTTTACAGTTTCATCCAGAAACAATTTTTTGAGTGACACAAAATACAGCGAATGGTATTCCCAGGTTAAAGTGCAATAAAAGGAGACGTGACAGGGTGGGAGAGTGGCGCTATGCAAGATCACTCTCCAGAGCGACAGCAGGCCCTGAAGCCACACTGCAGGTTCTGGCAGCCGCTGGCCGTGTCTGCGTGGGGACCTGCAGAGAAACACCACCGTTAGAGTGATCGCCCACTGAATCGCATGCCACAATACAAGGGAAAAAGCTTCTGTTGAGATTTACTGTCCTGCATGCCCTTGTATTCACAATCCACTGATATTAGAAAATTAAATATTAGGATTTAAAGCACACAACTGGTTACAAAAAGCTGTGACAGTGAATATAGAAGGCATCGTACTGGCTACTGTAATGCCTACTTACCTTCCACCTCACAAGATCAGCATCGGTTACTTAAGGCACTTACACTAGGACACATGCTATGTGGGGTTAGTAATGTTTGTCAGTTATCACACATTGTAATAAGTCTGCTAACAAATCTACCTTCCATTCAATATGACATCTTCATATGCAATTTAACATCTAACACAGGCCTTTTCCAAGTGCCTTGCTATACCAGTGGTTTCAACCCCTAAACCCTGGCAATGCTAGTGCCATGCTCTACCCACTCAGCTATACAGGACCCTTGTCTCACATACATTCATCAACAATGTCTGTCACCAACATAAACAATTCCATTTGTGTGTGTTACCGTTGATGTTGTCGCAGTAATAGAAGTGCTCATCATTGAGGGCAGGACAGGCAGACACCAGCTCCTGCAGCCCCACCTCAGTGATGAAGAGGCAACCAGACAAGTTGAGATGCTCCAGGACAGGAAGTCCTCCACGCTGAGACAGAGCCCTGAAACACATGCATAAACATTTAGTGTACAGCACCATGCACACCAACTAAAGACAGTGGGTATGTCTAAGTGAACACCAATAATCCCTTCTTAACCTGATTAAGGCAATAGTCTGACTATAGCAAATGTCATGTACATGCCTTAATCAGAATAAGATCATAATTGATGGAATCATAACCTGATTAACACAAGATTTCTACCTAATCTTCCGATTTATTTGGCCATGTAAACATGTTAACCCAATTTCACTCAGTCTTTTTTAAACCTGCACATGTGAAAAAGGTTGCAGAGGGGGTTTACCCAGATGCAGTGGCAGAGTGCTTGTACAAATGAAAACATGGCAACAGTCACATGTCATAAACTGCATGGGTTATTATGGGTCTTTTGTTTTCAACTAGCACTCAAAATAATATTGCTTGCAATGTGTTCTGTAAATATCAATGCAAACTGACAAAGGTTCCGATATTTTTCATCTGACTGCATCACATCCGCCCAACTATCAAATCAAGCCATATAAATCCTTGTTATTAGGGGAAATTGTGTTACTTCAAATCATGTAAGGGCTTTAGTCAAGCTATCGCCTTTATCTGATTATTCACAATAACCAGTGATGTGTGCATGTAAACATACCCAAGTGTTACCAAAAAAAGAATATCCTTTTGGTTTGTTTGAAATAAAGCAAGAGATGATCTTTACCTCAAGCCCAAATCAGTGACGTGATAGCATCCAGAGAGACTGAGAAATCTCAGTGAGCGTTTAGCCTCTGACTGGTCAGTCCTGTTTCCACGCTCCAGACACTGCAGGCCCCCAAAGGAGCATTTAGTCCGAAGCTCTGCAGTGATGCCCCTGGTAATGCCTGACTCACACTGAGGCCCAGTTAAAGTCCTGAGGGCCATTTCGCTAGTGCAGCAGGTGGAGTGACCACAGAGCATCTCTCCAGACATGGCATACTGCTGATGCAAATAGGAGGCATTAAAGCCAGTCCTGTGCCCACGCCTCCTACTCCTCCTGCAACAGCATGAACTTCCCCCAAGCTGTGTCTCTACAAAACTCTTCCCTTCAGGAACAGACACCCCACCACGACGGCTCCACTCCGCCGCATCTTCAATATCAGCAAGGTCTGAGGGGTCCAGGACCCACACTTGGGTGGGGGTGCAGGCAGTGCCCCAACGGCCTGCCCTCTGCTTGAAAATTATGGCCTGCCGCTTCCGCACCACTGGATGTAGATTCCTCTCATCCAGTAGGGTGATGGGTATTGGGGGACTTTTAAGAAGCTTGGCTCGTCGGTCTGAGCGTTTCCCAAAGGATGTGGAAGATGTCAGGTCACCCAGCCCAATAGACAGTTTCTTCAGGGTGTGGTCAGTGATCTTCTCACACCCCGACAAGTCGAGGTGCTCCAAAGAGAGACAAGCTCCAAGAGATGACCAACTGAAAGAGAGTGGAAGACAAGCACATAGTGATGAGTATTAAATGAGTTCACATAAAGAATATAGCCGACTAATATTAAACTCCATACCACTACAAAGCAAAGAGACTTGGATGAAAATTAAAGAGGAGAAAGAGACTGTGCAGATTAAGGTGCAACAGTTACCTGTCAAATGCAAAGTCCGTAACATCAGTCTGGGTCATGTCCAGGTGAGTGACATTAGGGCAGAGGCTGAGGATCTGACGCACCTGAAAGAGGACAAAAATACAGTCAATCCTCTTCGCAAGATGAAGTCAGTTCAGTCAGAAGCAATCTTCATATTTAGCTATTGTGCCATTACGGTGACAACAGGGGAAAATTTTGCACTACATACCATTTTACTGGAGACTGTAGAGCTGTACGCCAGAACAATGGACTTGACAGAAGAACCCACAGCTGGCAGAAGGTTCTGGATAATCCCATTCAGAAGCTTCTTCTCCCTCTGAGCAGTGCTAATTGCCTCCATATGCCCAGACACATCTAACACAAACAAGTGTTAGGATGAAACAATTAACTCATGTTAGATTTAGAGTTGATTTTAATGATCACCTTTAAAGCATGGCTAGGTTTGGCCCCTAGCTATACAGCAGACCTGTTTGTTATCATCTTTTGAATCACTTCTTAAAACACACTTTATAGACTTGCTTTCATGTAATAATTTGGATTTTGCCCACTTTTAATCTTGTGTTGTTTGTTATGATTTTATTTCTTTCCTTAACCACTTTCATTTAAAACGCATTTCTCAGTTTTTCTCAGTTATCTCCCTTTCATACATTTTAAGCAGGTCCTTTAAAGCCCATTTTACACAGATGAAAAAAAAAAGCTGGGTTGAAGCCATCCAACCGAGTCATGAAGCCAGTTCAAAGTCGGCTTTTTGTGCTGCGTGAAAGGAGTACCTTAAAAAGCAATCTTTCTTAGGCATTACGTGGTGAACGTTATTATAGCGTGTTAAGTTATATCGCGAAGATAACCAATTGGAAAAAAACACACCCATGTTTACCTCGAGCCCAGCGGTTGAACAGCTGAGCGGAGCGTGAGATATAACAGCTTTGGCAGCTCCATTGATTTTCCAAATTAAACATCAGGAATGTCAAACTAGCCCATGCCTGTAGAGAACGGTGCCGTTATTTTTGCGTGATATCTTCTCCTGGCTGTGGTCAAGTTTTTAGAAGACTCGTCTGCATTACTAGTAGCTATATGTATAGTTTCCACTGCCTTGCGCACTTTCAAACAATTACAAAAGATGTTAAAAACATAAAACTTCTACAGTCCAACCCATCTTTAACAGCTGATTAGTGTAAACAACTGCTTGCGTGTGTCTGGTATTACTTAGCAAGAAGTTGGCAAATTGATGGCTTGTTAAAGGTAGGTGTGAATGGATTTAGAACTAGCAATGCTGCATTTCCAATAGCGCCTTTTTGCCAACTTCTGTCTGAAAGGGGCTTTAGATAAGTGCTATATAAAGAATTAATTATAATAACATTTTCTGAAACACTGTTTTCGTCACTACAATTGATGCGTGCGCCTCAGTGAAGATCAAATCTCACCAGACTCATCCACATCAGCATCCTCATCCCATTCCTGATAGGCTCGACCCTCATCCTGTCGACTCTTCACCCACTCGTCATCCGGCTCCTGGTCAAGATCACCTGGAGGGCCGCTATAATAATCCCCTACATTAAAGACACACACACACATTAGTGGGGCAGCACCACTATATAGCCACCATAATTATGTCAAATACCTTACATGTGTAAAACACTTCGAGGTAAACAACAGCTATCAGCAGCTCACCTCTGGCCCAGTGTACAGGGTAGAGGTGCCTCCACAGAGAGCCAGTCTTGGTCAGCTCTGACCAAGCGGTGCACACTTGACTACAGCGACACAGATCATCAGGGCCCAAGTGGAGGAACAGCCTCAGCATGATCTCTGTAGGGAGCTGGGAGATGTGGGTTGAAGAACGCCCCTTCTGCTCCAGTTCTGAGGAACAACAGAAAACAGCTTTGCCTTTGACTGACTCTCAAGACAGTCAAATTTTAAGTGTACCTCTTAATGCCATAGTAGAACCAATGACTGAAATACTTAGACATGAGGTAAATTGTCAACTCATTTCCTGTAAAAGCTAGTTACATCTACTGGAACAACCTCCTTATGAAGATGGCAAGTTGGGAGTGTTATTTACCCAGGGAATGTATGCTGAACTTGTTTGCTTGTATTAAATAACACCTGCTCCACAGTCACTCACTAACACTCATACCTGGGGCTATCTATTACAGCCACAGTCTTAGATTGTTTGCCACTGAACATTTACAGCGGAGCAGATGGTGCTTAAGTGCCTTACTCAAAGGCCCTCCAATGGTAGTTTTTACGGAAAAGGCAAGCTTTTGTTTTTTGCTTCCTCCAAAAAGATTTGCCCAGCTGGTCCGGAGATTCAAGCTGGTGACCTTCTGGTCACAAGCTGGCTTCTCAAACCTTTAGGCTGCCACAGTGGTGATGTTTGTTTTGAACCACAAGTATATTGGAAGTACTCAGGTAGTAAAGATAATACAAATAGTTTTACAAAACCAAAAATTTGTGAACAGACTCACTAACCATCATCTGTCTTCTCATGATCTGCGTATTTGAAGGCTTTCTGCAGCTCCTCTGCCTGGCTCCACAAGCTGAGTCCCTTCAACACCTCAGCTGCACAGTCCCATTGCTGCTGGCTGCAGTGCTGCGCTATCACCTGTTTCTTGATGTCCTTGAGCTCCTCATAGGTGAAGTATTGCATCAGCATGGGCTGAAACACCTGCAATACATCTCGTTAGGTTATAAACAAATGCCAACAGTGCAATAGACTGGACTAGAAAGAAAAATGCTTTCATAAAGTTCCTGGAGCTCACCCATTCTTTGGGAAATCATTTGATTAAAAGATAATTATAAAAAACACAGACATTTGAATGTTTTATACCTCTTCCTCTTCCTTCATGTGGGGCAGAAAGTCCTGTGTGAAAGCTTCCAGTCTCTCCTTCAGCTGCTGGGCATAGTTAAGCTGCTCATATTCACTCTAGAAACACAGCATATTATTTATTTACATTATGTAATGCATTTCAAACATGACAGCTAATCGACAGTCAACATGACAGTCATTCACAGCCCCATCTACAACTTCTGCCAATTCAGTCCTTTCATACAACTACACTGCTATAATGCCATGACAAAATAGGGTGTGGTCACATAGTGACACATTTTTTGTTGTCACTGAATTACAACACATGGCAATATAAAAAATTTGAATCCTTCAATAAATGTTAGTATAATGTATGAACTCTTGAAAGAAAATTTGAATAACCTTTTCAGAATTAATAATCTCAACTAGCTCTTTCACAACGGATTAAAACCATGGTTTTTCCCCAGTTGAAGACAGAGTGCAGGATCTCCATGTTTGAGGGCTTGTCCAAGGCAATGGAATGTTCCTCTGTTTTTACAAACTGATTGGGAAAGAGCGGAAGTTAACATTTACACAATTGCACCATTCTGGAAAGCCCATTTTTGGTTTGCCCATGGCTTGAGAGAGAACAATAACTCTTGTCTCCTAACACCGTTAAGCAGATCACAAAAACAATCCTGCTTCTATTATACAAATGGAACTCAAATAGGTCAACATATCAGCCCACTTCTTTCTGCAAAAGGCCTCATTCTCATCAGCACAACCATCCATAGACAAACACAGCAGAACCTACCACCCTAACATTGTGTACAGAGTTGTTACAAAAAAAAAATCTGTCTTAACGCAGTTCCCACTCCTCCATGCCATTTTTTAGGCAGATACTAAAATTTGTCAGATGGCTTGAATGCATATTATTCTACATTCAGGAGCTGAAATATCTTTTCCTTTCTTAACACTCAACACATACATCGAAACTGGCACTACTGTTTCCGTTCCAGTGTATAGACCAAACCCATCAAAAAAAATGACCCTGCTCTAACCAACCACTCGACCTAGTAGAAAAACCTATTCTGATCAGGAAAATATTCAATGTAAAGTACAGCAAGTGCACTGCTAGTTTCATTACAACTGAGCAAAGTGCAAGATTCCTTCAGCTGTACACCAATCTTCCATTTACACTACACATGAGCTTTCCAAATACAGAGGTAACGTGTGCATATTTTGTCAGTGACACACTGAAAAGCGCCATTATGTGCACTTGCATGTCAGTGTAAATTGATCAAGTTGAATTTTATCCCCACTTGTTAAGGAGAATTACCACTATACAGATGGCTTTAACACATTGTAAGCATGTATTTCAATAGATTCAGTAGATATTTGTAACATTTTTAAAATAGCCTATATTTCCATGTAATTTCTCCATGTCAAATAATACAATGCCATCATATTAACAGAATAATAGTCTGCACTGTTTGATGAGACATTTGTGTTTTTTTTGACAGGTGTTACTGTCCAACTGTTTGCTAAACCCACCTAGGCAGCACCCATATTTGTTGGCAATGTACAGACTGTCATGCTATAGTGATTTTGGGTGGCTAACCTAATAGTTTCTCTAATAACAGAGTGTTACCTCCCCAGTGGTCATATAGCATTAACT
This sequence comes from Centroberyx gerrardi, assembly GCF_048128805.1. Lineage (NCBI taxonomy): Eukaryota > Metazoa > Chordata > Actinopteri > Beryciformes > Berycidae > Centroberyx > Centroberyx gerrardi. The sequence goes on along the minus strand of NC_136005.1, from coordinate 17,226,373 downwards.
GAGCTCTGACGGACTCATGTATGATTTACCTGCAGGTAAAGCCTACTATTTCTCTGCTGAGTAACACTTAAACATATGGGACAGTAGATTTAGGCCCATGGCATGTTCATGAATTTCACTTGAAAACTTATATATTCACCTTAACATTGTGCAGCCCTTTCTCAAAGAGGGATAGCATCTCTGAGAGTTTGTTGTCAGAGTGCACATTGTACACGGTGCAGCTGCGTTGTTGCAACAAGCCGATAATGTACTCATTCTCGATCTGTTCATGCATCTTGAACTCCTTAAATGTGGCACACAGTGACTGAAGAAATGAGCGGAAATCATTGTTGTTGGAGAAGTTAGTTTTTGACAGCTGTGGAAAAAAAGAGAAAAGGTGTGTATCAGGGTCACATGTTAAAACTATAAGTGATATTTACTCTGACAAATTGCTGAATTAGCTACTGTTATGCTGGTCTCTGAGGTCGACCAGAGAACTAACGCATTTGATAAATATAAATATAAACATTAGCACTTCTGCGGGTAACATTACATCAGAATAATTGGTACTTCCTCCTTACCCCAACAACAGCTGTGGTGGGGCAAGAATCAGAGAATGTTAAACCAGACAGCTAAAGTTAGTAATAGCTCAAATTGGTACAGACTTTATGAATCACCAAGTGTAAACTAACATGTAGCGTTAGCCTAACTGGCATGTTGCATAACCAGCTACGTTAGCTTGCAAGTTACGCTAACGCGAGCTAAACATATAACAGTTAGCAAGCGTTAGTTGGTTAGGGGGTGGGTTCAGGTTATGTTACAAAACAACAGTCCTACATACTTCACTTGGCTGGCCAACCAACCGCTTCAATCTAATGTACATATGTCTAGCCACGTAGCTAACGTTCGCAAACTAGCGGTAGAGGATTCGAGACAACCCAACATCTCATCTGCTTCGTCTGAGTGTTGTGTATACTAGCGGTTAGCTAGCACGCTAGCTAGCTATCACGCTAGCTAACGGTAGTCAACTTCAGGGTTAGCTGGCATTCACTCGCCAGATGAACATGTATCGTTAGATATTCCTCTGTATAACTCAAAGTTGATGGTCAATATTTACTCATACACACCTTCTCGCAGTATAGGCCCACCAACTGCTTCATTCGCCAGTGTGGGCCAGTAAAAACATCCACCTCATCTGGAAAAGGAGCCATCTTCACACACTGAACCTCAGTCAGTGCGTCATTTGCATGGCGATACAATCAAGCAGGAGGTGTGTGCGAGCAAGTCACGTGACTGAGCTCCAAGAGTAGACGTACTGATCTGGGACCAATGATTAGATACATATTGCTATCAACTTTAGTACATTTCCAGAGGCAACCTGGTCTCAGATCAGCAGTCACGTTCTCAGACGCAAAACTGGCTCCTATTTATGCCACTTGATGCATGAGCAATTTACATGCAAAACAAACAAGCATACTAGATTACATTTCTCTATGTCCTTCTGGACATTTCCTAAGGAGACCTGTGGAGGACCAAATAGTCACAGTTAAATAAATAAATATGTCAGTGAAATAAATAATTACATAAATAAATACAGAAATAAATTAATAATTTCTTGATTGTTTTCCTTTCATTTAAAAATTCAATTCATATTTATTGTTTTCATAATAACATGACTATATTTAATTGTATTTTTATTTCATAAAAACTTTTTTTATTTTTCACATGGCTTTAATTTTCAATTACATGATATTATTCAGAATTACATTTTTCAAAGTGGTTCTTTTATTTATCTTTTTCTTTTTTCATTGCTCCTCACTTTTCATAATGTCTCAGCCGTCTGTCAATCAAAGTGAATGGGGCGGGATCTATTTGCTGATTGGGTAATCCTTTGCAATCGATTATTTTTCCTGGCTCTGAGGCTGGTCTTGCCCCATGGGCCAAATGACGCTAAAAAAGTCATAATATTAATATATAAAGAATAAAGTGGTAATTTTGAGAAAAAAGTCGAAATATTAATTTAATATATTTTCAGCTTTTATACAATTTATACAGATTTTATACAATACATTTTGCTCATTTTCATGAAGGGTGAGAATAATTCTGGAGTTGACTGTATATGTATATGTATCATGCTATTCCTGTATGATAATTTCTGAATTTTACAATGCATCAATTCACAGCAAATGAAAAAAAAACATTGACTGACATGGACTGATTGCAATGCAACACTGAATTTATTTTTTGCAGAGGGATTTCAGTCCCTCTCTGTTTCCTCGGCTGTTTTCCTCAGTGTTTGGAACAGCCGACGGAAGAAGCATCAGACTCTGATAGTAGGGAGGCTCAGAGGAACCACAGGAGCTTCAGTAGGAAGGCTCAGAGGAACCACAGGGGCTTCAGTAGGGAGGCTCAGAGGAACCACAGGAGCTTCAGGAGGGAGGCTCAGAAAAACCACAGGAGCTTCAATTGGGAGGCTCAGAGGTACCAGAGGAGCTTCAGTAGCGGGGGTCAGAGGAACCAGAGGAGCTTCAGTAGGGAGGTGCAGAGGAACCAGAGGAGCTTCAGTTGGGAGGCTCAGAGGAACCAGAGGAGCTTCAGTAGGGAGGCTCAGAGGAACCACAGGGGCTTCAGTAGGGAAGGTTAGAGGAACCACAGGAGCTTCAGTAGGGAGGGTCAGAGAAACCAGAGGAGCTTCAGTAGCGAGGCTCAGAGGAATCAGAGGAGCTTCAGTAGGGAGGCTCAGAGGAACCAGAGGAGCCTCAGTAGGGAGGCTCAGAGAAACCAGAGGAGCTTCAGTAGAGAGGCTAACAGGAACCAGAGGAGCTTCAGTAGGGAGTTGCAGAGGAACCACAGGAGCTTCAGTAGGGAGGCTCAGATGAACCAGAGGAGCTTCAGTATGGAGGCTCAGAGGAACCAGAGGAGCTTCAGTAGGGAGGCTCAGAGGAACCAGAGGAGCTTCAGTAGGGAGACTCACAGAAACCAGAGGAGCTTCAGTAGGGAGGCTCAGAGGAACCACAGGGGCTTCAGTAGGGAGGGTCAGAGGAACCAGAGGAGCTTCAGTAGGGAGGCTCAGAGGACCCAGAGGAGCTTCAGTAGGGAGACTCACAGAAACCAGAGGAGCTTCAGTAGGGAGGCGCAGAGGAACCACAGGAGCTTCAGTAGCGAGGCTCAGAGGAATCAGAGGAGCTTCAGTAGGGAGGCTCAGAGGAACCAGAGGAGCCTCAGTAGGGAGGCTCAGAGAAACCAGAGGAGCTTCAGTAGAGAGGCTAACAGGAACCAGAGGAGCTTCAGTAGGGAGTTGCAGAGGAACCACAGGAGCTTCAGTAGGGAGGCTCAGATGAACCAGAGGAGCTTCAGTATGGAGGCTCAGAGGAACCAGAGGAGCTTCAGTAGGGAGGCTCAGAGGAACCAGAGGAGCTTCAGTAGGGAGACTCACAGAAACCAGAGGAGCTTCAGTAGGGAGGCTCAGAGGAACCACAGGGGCTTCAGTAGGGAGGGTCAGAGGAACCAGAGGAGCTTCAGTAGGGAGACTCACAGAAACCAGAGGAGCTTCAGTAGGGAGGCGCAGAGGAACCACAGGAGCTTCAGTTGGGAGGCTCAGAGGAACCACAGGGGCTTCAGTAGGGAGGGTCAGAGGAACCAGAGGAGCTTCAGTAGGGAGGGTCAGAGGAACCAGAGGAGCTTCAGTAGGGAGACTCACAGAAACCAAAGGAGCTTCAGTAGGGAGGCACAGAGGAACCACAGGAGCTTCAGTTGGGAGGCTCAGAGGAACCAGAGGAGCTTCAGTAGGGAGAGTCAGAGGAACCAGAGCACCTGAACCAACAGCAGAGTCCATTTCTGGGCTTGGTGTTGTGTCCTCTTCCAGGCCGGGCTCTTCGCTCAAATCTCCATCAAGGGGGGTGGAGTTCATGGCTCCATCCACTACAGTTGGCTGGGTGGAATCATCTAGTTCCACCTAAAGAGGGAGAGAAGCCGTTTGAATTTTAGAATTTTTTTTTTTTTTTACTATACAGTATCTTATCCAGCTACTCAATCATACATCTGCGCAGGTCTTCTTACCTCTTTGGTGGTCAGCACTTCAGACATTTCCATGTGTTTCTGTGGCTCAAACATAACACAGATCTCCCCCACTGTGACGTCAACGATCCTGGTCAGCAGCTCTGGCCCAAAGCGTTTCAGCTCCTCCAGCAGGACATCTGGAGTGTACTTCTCTCTGACCTCGTTCTGGATAGAAAGGACCTTCTCATCCCGGATGGAGCGGGAGAAGGCGGCCTGACGGTCCGTGGAGGTCAGAGAGGCAGAGAGCTTATCCTCAACGGCCTTCGTGATTCCGACGGCCAAGTCGCTGAGCTGCAGTGGGGGAACGGACAAGAGGATCGCCGGATTAATCCAGAAGCCCTGCAGCACTTTGGGCACAACCAGCATCACCACTTCCTGGGGGCCGAGGAGGCTGGAGCTGGGCTGCTGCTTCTCCACCAGGCTCCTGATGGCTTTGTCAGCCAGACGGATGATCTGAGGGTCTCTGTCGATGAGAGTCGCTCAAAATGAGTTGAAATACAGATTTTCTGAAAAGACACAATTTCCCCATGGGAATCATTCAAGTTTCATCTTATCTCATAAATGTGACTTACTGAAAACAAGGACTGTTGGCTTCAGGTGAGTTGAGCACGATTCGGGCTAAAAACTCAATAACCATCAGTTTCATGCTGATGTTCACCTCCCACATCTGAAACAAGAAATGGGATGCACCATTAAGATTTGACATATTTACAGGATCAATCTAGTGTTATGTGATAATTTACTCCAAACTGAGTCTTTTCATGATCTTGGTCTTACCAGCGTGAGGAGAGGCTGGACACTTTTATCAAAACTCTCAAGATCAAACCTCCACAATCTTCACATGGAAAGAAAACAGAAGGTTCATCTTAACTGTTGCTCTATTTTCTTCTCATTAGTAACAGCCTAGCTTAAAGGAATAGTTCACCCAAAAATGAAAATTCAGTCATCTACTCACCCCCATGCCAGTAGAAAGTTTGTTAGTCCATACAACAGATGGACAGACAGAGTTAAAAAAATAACGGAAAATAACCATAAAATGGCTCCATGCATTACAGCATAATCCAAGTCTCTTGAAGCCAAAAGATCCCAAAGTGACTTGAGTGACTTGAAAAGACCAACATTTACACCATTATTTAGCTGAAATTGCCACTCTAGCTGTTGATTTTAAAAAACGTCACGTTTGCACGCACCCGGTCTCTATAGGTAAGACTAGCTTGAATTACCAGAAACAAGACTTCCGGTTTGGCCGTTTAGCCTTCCAAATAAAAGCACGAGATTTTAAAATACTGTTTTAAAGCAATTACTTTATATTTAATTGTCAAATTCAATAAGTGAGTTTGATGTCATAATAATAATGAAAAATGCCATAAAATGTGTCATTTTTAACTATAAACGCTGCATGTATTACAATGTGCAGAATACATACAGAACATAGACTAAAGTGGACATCAAACATTAAACCGATTTTCTACTGGCATGGGGGTGGGTAGATAATGACTGAATTTTCATTTATTTAATTCGCCAGTGTGGGCCAATTTTCAACTATTCCTTTAACATTAGCAGAGTTGATGATAGATTGAGTGGTGGACTGTCTGTATGTCTCAGTAAGTCTCACCGCTCCCTGAGAGATTTCTTGCCCTGCTCCACCAGCCAGTCAGTCATGTCCTCAGCTGTCAGCTCAGATGGGACCTGCTTTTGTTGCTGAAGCCTCAAAAACTGCACCATCATTTTTTTCTACAAGACAATAGAAAACATCAGATGTTCTCATGTATAATCATAGGAGACACTTTACCAGAATTTGTCAGGTGTTTTATTTTGTGCGAGCCTGAAACAAAAGTGGTTCTTACTTGTACTTCATAGTACTTCCACTCCCAGCAGAGCTGTATAGTCTCTCTGTACACCGGTACATTGAACAATACCTTTGAAGGAAATGAGATGTCAATCAAAAGCCTCTTATGCTACATACATACATCAGCTCAAAATCTTTACAATTTAACTGTAATAAACAATGCTCACATACCCTGATGGGTCTATAGATGACCCTTTCTCCTTCAATCCAGTCCATGGATGTTTTGTTACTGGATGACAAATCAACAGTGCAGAAACAACAATCAAACGTACAACCAAACTCACAACTGCAGAACAGATGTAAGAGCACTCAAACACAGTTGATACTGGTGGCTGAAATGAACTGAGGGTGTTCAGGGAGAAAGTTTCTGTGGGAGACGGAATGGACTTATTGTTGAGTAACTGGGAGTAGAATTCAGCTCTTTATGACAGACAGATTCTGTTTTGGTTCAGCTGTTCAGGCAGAGATGACCAGGGAAAATAAATGTCTGGGCAAATGTGATGATCAAGATCGATCAATAAGTTGCCTTTACATTTTTTATTTAATCACACAGGAATATCTTTTTGCAAGGCAACACTTGAATAGATGTTAATCCTGTGTTTTGACTTGGCTCGTTGGTTGGTATTGGGAGTGTAGCCTACATTGCCCTAAAAAACTGCCAGGTGTATCAGCACTTTTATATCCTTGATACACACACTGTGTAACATTTTGGTCAATATTGCAGGACTACACAGCCCAAGTAGATGGATAAACACTCTCACATTGTCTACATGGCAACTTCTAATGCTATGGTATTATGCTGCAAGTCTGACTTCAATTCCTGTTGACCGACACGTTGCCTTGTCATCTTCTCCAAAATGTTGCTTGTTGTATCACAAGCTCTAAGATGCCCAAGCAACATTTTGAAGCTGTGGAGAAGGGAAGTATTGCTTACAACAGGGATGGGATTGGCAAGCAGGACAAAATCAGTGTAACCACACTGGCTATAGGAGAATAATGGAAAAATACTTACATACTTTACATTGCTTCACAACACTTCCCATGTATTATGGCCCTTATTCCTCCCTCTAACACATTACACTGAATTGATTTATTAAAAAGTAACTTTTACTTTGAGTATATTTTAAATGAGCTACTTTTCTTTTTAATTGGTTTCAAAGTATGCTGTCTAATGTCACTTGAATGACATTTCAGTGATAGATATTCTACACCTGTACGGCAGGTGGCACACTCCTACAAATTTTAAGTTTAACTATCTGCCACTTGAGTAGGAGTTGAGTATGAAACTTGAAATTTCATGAACATTCACATTTTAACACTCAATGATTTCCTTTTAAGTAAAACCATTTTCCTGCTTTTATTTCATCCCAACTTTAAGAGCCACATAATCACCACCAAGAAATGGCTGCCCATCAACAGCTGTGGGTTTTAACGTTAATTGCCTTGTCACAAAGACAGTAAACCGTAAGTACGCTGAATCTATCTGCAGAGCTGTAAGCAATAGAGAGAGCACTGCACTAACATTGTCAAGTGGAGCCAAAAAAACAATTATGCACTGTACTGTAAGGTGCTTTGGACAGAAGCGTCCACTAAAAGGCACATATTAGATTAACAAATACTGTACAAGCCAAGCCCATTTCCACTCACATTGTTGATCCAGGAGATGTAGGCGCTGGCGCGGGTGAAGACGGAGGGCTTCTTGGGGTAGTTGCAGCCCATGCTGGAGCTGAAGCTCACCACACTGTGGACGTCCCAGGAGCCGTCAGGGTTCTGGCAGTTCAGGGAGCCACCAGAGTCTCCCTGAGGGGTAACAGAGCCAGACGTGATGTTCAGGCAAAAGATGGCGAAAGCATTTAGATATTCTACATATATAATAATCATTATGGCAGTAAAACTATTCTAAACTGTAAGGCTGGTATATTTTCACAGGAACTCCATTTCTATATTACATGAGACTGTAGAATAAAATTTAGGGGTTGTGGGAAATTAATGTGACTCACATTGCAGCTAGCCAGCTGTCCATCTCCTCCAGCACAGATCATATTCTTGGTGACCAGGCTTCCCCACCCGTCAGGCTTGGTGCAGTTGGAGTGGCTGACCACAGGCAGGAGGGCCTGCTGCAGGATGTCAGCGATGGGACCTCCAGCTGTGGAAAAGAACAGGGCATTCAAATTTAGCGCTGTAGTCAAGACCACCTTAATCGAGTCAATTCCAAGACCAGGTCCAGTTGAGTTCAAGTCAAGACCAGGTCCAAAGGGCGTTGAGACCAAGTCAAGGCCAAGACCAAAATAGGCAATAAACAGTGTACATGTCTTTCCAAATGTTAAAATAAAGCTTAAGGAGTTTCTTAAGGATCAACAGGTAGACAGCTAGCAGTGCACTTCTGCACATTGTCTACATGTTATCTTCATCTGTATCTTCATCAGTAAATTGAATTTCTCTCTGTAAATTGAATCACTTTCCGTTCTGCAGAAGGCAGAACGGACATATTGGCACATCCTGCATGTATGATGTAAATGCACACATTTGTTTTGTTCATTCTCATATCCTTCTCATTTGATATTATATTGCATATGCAATATAATATCAAATATGATCTTTTACTGAATATATGTTATAGTTCTGGTATATTTTCTTATCCTATGCTGCCGTCATGTTTAGTCTTTCTTCTTTTTCTAGGCTACTGCTGTTATTAGACTCACACTCACACATTCTGTAATCCATACTTTGTCTCATACATGTTCTCCATGTTCTTTTGAAATGTCGGTTGCTTTCGTGGTTAGCTTGGGCCGCAAGCATAAGGCGGAGTTTTATTTTTAACTTATTTAAGGACATTTCTTGGGGCTATGTAGATCCACTTTTCAGAGACCAATGAGACCAATATAACGCCATATGTTTACCAAAAAACAAAAACAGTAAACAGTAAACTGTGTAGTCCGGCCTCTGACGGCTATGTCAGTTGGTCGGAATAATATATAACCTCGTTGGTCATGTCACCGCCATTGGCTCTGCCTCATGTCAGTGCTTGTGCTTGTGGTTGCTAAGGAAGATTGTTCACAGCAACAGTCCGTCCAGGGTGGAGACTAGCTCCGTTATTCAGAGTGAAAGATGATTGACAACTCTACTAACCTATTAACGAGCGACGAAAATGTCAGTGACCAATGAAAATGCAGCAAAGGGTCGATGTAGTTAGATAGAGAGCGCGAGGGACTCGATACGTCAAAAGCAGTAGAAGAATCTCCACCAGACAGCCGCTAAAAAGACTAATGGTAAGCCAAGTATTACCTAATATTATTTGTAGACCGCTAGCTGGTTACGTTAGTTAGATAGCCTCTTCACTCTGCTTGCATGCAAATATTTTAAAGCAGGGTGTTCTTGGCCGCCCGTTTAAGCTACAAATTAACGTTAACGTTAGCAATCTTGCTAGTAGGTGTATTGTGTGTTGTCTCAGCATCACAGCCCGTCCGAGCAAGATCCCGTTCTGTCTGACAGCAACGCTACATCGAGCTATAAAAGGGTTGACACGCTATCATGATAAGTCAGCAGCTTTAGATGAAATTAGTGCCATCTGTAAACATCCATAGTTACTGTAGCCCTTAGATTTAAGGGGAAAACCTCATTTATAATTCATATGGAGTATAGCTTTGCAATATGTTGCTTGATCTCTTTGAAGACCCAGCATGAGGAGCCAGTCATTCCAGTAACATGGACAAGTACGAAAAGGTGAAGAAAATTGGGGAAGGGTCATTTGGAAAGGCCATCCTCGTCAAATCCAAGGAGGATGGACACCAATATGTCATCAAAGAGATTGGCATATCAAGGGTAAGCTCATAAATAAACATTTTCTAGTCTTGATGAGGTTATACCACAAGGTTGATGTTTCACTCTTGATATGATCTCCATTTTACATCTTGCTTTCTCACATTTCTATGTCCTTCTCTTATTTTGACAGATGTCCAATAAAGAGAGGCAGGAATCTCGAAAAGAAGTTGCTGTTCTTGCCAACATGAGTCATCCCAACATTGTTCAGTACAGGGAGTCTTTTGAAGGTAATCACGCCCCCAAGATCTCAGTTATTAACCTAATAAAGAGCCACAGAGATTATCTAGTACAATCTTATCCTGCCACAGTACAACATGGAAATGTTTTCCTGCGTTTATCTTAAGCCTTATATTAACTCTTTTTAGAGGGGGGATGTCTGTATATTGTGATGGACTACTGTGAGGGTGGAGACCTCTTCAAGAAGATCAACTCTCAGAAAGGAGTACTTTTCCCAGAAACGCAAGTAAGCCACTAATTCTTGGAGCCATGGTAGCATCAAGACAATCACAGATGTTTAGGATATGCCACAGACAGCCTGTTGACCTTGAGGGTGAAATAGATTATACCATGTTGATAGAATTGATCATCTTATCTGATGCTATTCCTGTCTTGGTTCCCTTCCTTTGAATATATATGGACTCCTCTCATGTTTCTATATTTTTTCCTTGGCTTGTTCAGCCACCAGGATTATTATTGGGTGGACAGTGGAACCTAATAATGTATATTGTGGCTTCACTCTCTTTCCTAGATCCTGGATTGGTTTGTGCAGATTTGCCTGGCACTGAAGCATGTACATGATCGAAAGATCCTCCACAGAGACATCAAATCACAGGTATAGTTCTGTGCACTGCAAACTCTTGTCTCAGTAATGATACGTTGTTTATATGCCATGCAATGCCTCATAAAATTTACACTGTTATTTCAAACTGCCTGCATAGAACATATTTCTGACAAAAGATGGGACCATACAGCTTGGGGACTTTGGAATTGCAAGGGTGCTGAATAGGTATGTAAAATGACATCTGAATAGATACACAGATATCTATAAAACCACCGCTCTGTAGTAATAAAGCTTACCATGGTAGAATTTACATGACTTTCTTTCCTCATTTTTCAGCACTGTAGAGCTGGCAAGAACATGCATAGGAACGCCGTATTACCTATCACCTGAGATTTGTGAAAATAAACCCTACAACAACAAAAGGTACTACTTGATCATCTGGGGTGACTCTGTTGGGTTACCATGATTCCAGTGTTTGTCTTGTGTGTGGTTTAGAATTAATAATTGATAGTGACCCAGGTGACAGGTTCTCTGCCACACTCATTCTGAGCCATGCAGAATCGCTATGGTAGTTGTGTCATTGTGGTGGCTGTTGAGACGATGTAAAGGTATCATGTCTCCTCTTTATTGAGTGAACTAGCTGGTGTGTATCCATAGCAGGAAGCTAGTATTGATTCCCTCTTCAACTATTTTAAATATGTATGTAATCTAATCCACTTTAGTTACATTACTCTCGAATGAACTGCATTGAGCAGCTTCACAATATTCAGTCTGCAGTTTTCTAAGCAATGTTGTCTATTTCTCTCCATTTTATGAAGGAGAATAGACAAGGCTACCCAATGACTGTTGATTCATTACTGAATGAATGTAAACCTACCCCAGAACCTATCCTGGCCTGTCCATTTGTAATGCTGTCTCCCCTCACTTTCCCCACCTTCCCTCCTTCTGCAGTGATATTTGGGCCCTGGGGTGTGTCCTATATGAAATGTGCACTCTTAAGCATGCAGTAAGTATCCTGTGCATGAGTGGTTTACTAATTAATGTAGGGTCAGTGTATCTTCAGCAACATTACAGTGCTCTTTGAAGTGTTTTTTGACGTATTGCCTTTGATGTCTACCATGTATAATGCATGGCAAACTGAGTTTGTTTCAAAGAACTGATCATGTCTTTCTTGAGACTGTCATATCTATATCTATGACTGCTCATATTTGCAACCACTTCGTCTTAGTAGGCACTAATCTATACCATCACTCCTTTTGATCATGTCTGATTGCCCTCAATGATTCTTTTTTTATGGGTTGTAACAGCATACGACATGTGTTTCTTCTCAGTTTGAGGCTGGCAACATGAAGAACCTGGTTCTGAAGATCATCCGTGGCTCATACCCTCCTGTGTCGGCTCACTACTCCCAAGACTTGCGCTCTCTCTTGGGACAGCTATTCAGGCGCAACCCCCGAGAGAGGCCCTCGGTCAGCAGTATACTGGACAAACCCTTCCTCTCACGTAGGATAGAAAGGTTCCTCACACCACAGGTAGAACACACAGCTAGTTGTCCTTGATACAGTATAAAGTTACATACTGTGTACCATACTGTGTAAAAATATTTTTTTTTTTCTCCTCATTCCAGATCATTGCTCAGGAATTCAGCCATACTTTTCTTCACAAGCAGCCTAAAGTGGGTGTGGCACAGGGGTCACCAGGTAAGCAAACTCTTTTGCTGCCATGTTTGCTGCTGAAATTGAAATATGCAATGCCGCCATTCAAAACTTAATGCCTACTCTCTATGCTGGGGGGGTAATGTCACATTTCTTACATTTTGGTGTAGTGTTATTGTTAAGGCCCAAATGCACTGGAAGAAATAATTGATTTATTTGCTTCATTTGACACTCGTACTTTTTTGACACTTCAATGGCTTAATGCAGACCTGAGGTTTGAGGCGTCAGCAGCACTGGTATCTGTATTTCACCCATGCAATGGATAACGATACCATATCATATTTGCTTCAGAGTGATGAAATATGTTCCTGACATGTTATACAGTTTGTGTTTTATATTTGGAGACCAGGGAGTAGTTTTGTCCATAGAGCTGAACAATTGTATGCTGCTAGCTAAATTACCTGCTTAGTTCCCAATAATTGTATCACTTTTGTTAGTCATTTCCCCCCGAAATAGGTCAGCATTCACTGCAGTTCCAGAAACCTAACAAAAACACCTGTTTTGGTCCTCGGTTGGCACTTCAAAATTGAACCATGTTGAGAGCAGATGCATTAAGGTGGTTTGGCACTTGATGCTTTTATTGCGCTGTGGACCATTTCAACTGTTTGACCCAACGCACACCAGTGCATTTCTGCCATTATTAATATTAGTATTACAAAGTGCAGTAAAACAAAAGGAACAAAAGAAACATACTGACTTAAATACATGTTTTTATATTTACAACTTGTGTGACTAGCCAAGCGTCCTGCCCCTGCTTCCATACCTCTCGCCCCAGCCCAGAAGATTACCAAACCAGCCAGCAAATACGGAGTGCCTTTAACTGTCAAGAAGGTGTCAGACGGAGCCAAGAAGCCCGCAGAGAGGAAACCAGCTGTAAAACATAAACCGGTTAGTATGGTATTGATGAGGAGATTAGCCACCAAGGCTTTCAAGCTTCACTCATGCCTTTTTTTTGTATGAGTGTTACAGAGCTCTGTTTGATGTTGAACTCCTAGTCTGGCATGTCGGAGGCCTCTCCCATCTGTGTCTGTGTGTGTGTGTGTAGGTGTGTTTTTACATCAGTCTGTGTTTGTAACCTCTGAACCCCAGTGTCATATGTTGCTCAGGCCCCTCTCCCAGCAGCCCCCCAGAGAAGAGTGAGTCAAGTGGAGGAAGAGAGGAAAAAACATGAGGTACAGCTGAGAGCCCCGCGTAACTTCTATTAACTGTTGGATTCTCCTGCCCTTTCTCTCCACATTTAGTCACACATGAAGGTCCCCTCCTACCAGCATCCTTAGTTTTTCTCCCTCTCATTTACGTTTGACCACTGCCATCCCCTGTTTTTCTCTCCTGGCCCGTTTGGAGTGTTCTGCCTCATTTAGCTTTCTCTTTCAACTAACCCAGAGACTAATTTATTTCCCTCCTCGCCTACCTGCTCAACGACTGAGCAGTCCTGCCTCCTGCCTCAAAGGAGGTTCCGTTGGGATCAAACTATTTGATTGAAAGGTTTTTGCCTTATGTTGCAGGATGGCATGAGAAAGAAAAGGATGGAGCTGATAGAGAAAGAAAGGAAACAAAGGGAGCAGGTGGGTGCATTGATCTTGAAGTCCCTGTGTAAAGTTTCTGTGAGGAAACACGCCTTTAGCTGTCTTCTGATGTGTCTCTTCTTCAGATGTTCCTGTTGAAAGCGGGGCAAATGAAGAGATATGAAAAGGAAAAGGTGGGTAGTAAATATATGCAGTTTGAGTATAGTTCTTTCTTACATTATTGTTACATTATACTTACGTCATTGTAGTGGATTGGTGAAGTGCTATGAACCTGTGAACTCTGACTTCTAGATCAATCGTATAAACCAAGCTCGAGAGCAGGGCTGGAAGCATGTCTTGAGTTCTAGTGGAGGCAGCAGCCCAGAGAGGAAGGTACTGGATGCCCTTTTCCTAATTTATATCAGAATATGTCATATTGTGTACAACAAACTATGTTGTACATTAACTCACATTTCATTGATTACATCAATATAATGTGACACAGGTCAATTATATTCCATTAATGTAATACAGCTCCTCCTCCTAGCTCACAAAACACTTTTGTCTTCTAAACTCAGTGTTTTAGAGGTGGTGGCAAGAGGGCAGCAGGTGCTGGTCCTTGCCCCGTCCCAGGCGCAGTCCAGGGTCCTGCTCCAGCCCCAGTGCCCAGCAGGGGCCTGTATGAACACTACCACGCTGCTCTGGACCAGATGGCCAAGCCACAGCCTAAGGAGGCCAGCAGGGAGGGATCCTCAACAGGAGCGGACGGCCCCATTCGGTAGGTTCAGATATCTTTTTTCAAATAATTCAGGTCTGTTAAATGTCTGGTTTTGACGGCGTTGCCTCTGTGTGTAAGGGGTGTACCTGCTGCTGCTGGCCCAGTGCTACCCAATGGACCTGCCCGATTCCCACACCCTGATGCTGTCAAGAGAGAACTACAGAGGCTGCAGTATGTTTCTAAACAAGCCCATATTAGCAGGTCAGTGAAGTAGCCGTCCCACTAATCAGTATTCTGAACATGACACGACACAACTGGCCTGAACGCGCTGTATGTTTGCACATTTTTCACTGTGAAAAGTAGTCAGAGTATTGATTATTGCCATATTCTGTTTTCAGGCAACGTGGTCAGATGGCTGCTGAACGGGCCTACCAGGTCGAGGAGTTTTTACAGCGTAAGAGAGAAGCCATGATTAACAAAGTCCGTGCTGAGGGACAGCTGGTACGTAGTGCAACTGATACTGTTTTTTGTTGTATTAAGTTCTGGTGAAATAGCTTTGAGTTAGCCCTGTTATTACCATACTGATCCCTTTTCATCATAAGGATTATGACCCCTCACAGACTGAAGATGTTTTTTTTTTTTTTTATGGAAAGAGGGATACACTGGTGTATCTCTTGCACATATTATGAATCTATTTTGGTTTAAAATCTCCTGCCCCCAACTCATGACCGTTGTGCCAGTTCGATGTAAGGGCTGCATCCTTCTAAAGTGTGGTTGAATTGAACGGTAAACAGGGTGCCCGGCAAAACTTGACAGCCATCTATGGAAGCCGGGCAGTGTCGGTTCGGTGCAGGAGACCCAAAGCCAACAAAGAGGAGGAGGTAGGAGCCCAGGCTCGAATGGCCAGCCCCACACTCCACCTGATCCTCACCCATACCACGCCTGGTTTGGCTTGTCCTTCTTCATTTGTGTCTGCACAGCACTCCCTTCAGACACACCCATAATGCGACCCAGCAGCTCAAACCCATGCCCACTTGTTGCTCAATGTGGTGTGTGTCTGTGCGTGACAAGTGTGTGTGTGAGAGCTGATCCACTATTTATTTGGCCTCCCGGTAATGGCTGCTGTTGTTCACAACAATCAATATCATTGTTTATGTTTGGATGTTTATTGTGTATTTTGACCCATTTCAAATAACCACACTGCCTGTTTTGAGTTCTTTAACTACAGCTTTTTGCTTTGAAGGGAAAACATATTTTTATTGCACTGTTAATTGCAAAACTGTTGTTTTTGCTCTGGCTACATGGCTGTTACCTTATATGATTTTTTTTATATTCATGTGTGTTTTATGTATTGATGTCAACATCAGTCTGTCTACTACTACTAAGTAAAGCTTTGTCTATGTAAGTGTTACCTATGCTAATGTCTGTATGATTGTGGTCTCAAGTATCTTTGCTATCTGTGTGTGTGTGTGTGTGTGTGTGTGTGTGTGTGTGTGTGTGTGTGTGTGTGTGTGTGTGTGTGTGTGCGTGAGTACGTGCGTGCACACGGGCGTGTTTAGCCCATGTAACATGTATGTCTTTGTACTCAGGAGTACTTGGCAAGGCTGAGGCAGATCCGGCTGCAGAACTTTAATGAGCGTCAGCAGATCAAAGCTCGACTCAGAGGGGAGAAGGTACAATCCTCCACTCTTACCATCTGAGAGCATCCTTGATAAAAAGTATTTTAATTTTTCTCTGACGTTTTGTCTGTTGGTTGTTGTTGTGTGTTTCAGTATGACAGCGATGGTTCTGACAGCCAGGAGTCCAGTGAGGAGGCGGAGTTCAGAAGAAAGAAGATAGAGGTTTTGAAAGTGAGTCTGACTCTGCCTTTGGAAAATCAAGTATCATGTTTTACAGTATTCAACATTTTATATTGTATTAGGCTATAGGCTCATTCTTCTTTGTCTGTTTGTATGTGTACTTACCAGGCCCAAGCAAATGCCCGTGCTGCTGTGCTGAAAGAGCAACTAGAGAAGAAGAGGAAAGAAGCTTACGAGAGAGAGAAGAGAGCTTGGGAGGACCATGTAAGTTCTTATGTTCTTTCATTCCTTGTTTCACCCTGCCATTCCTTAGTCATTGCCTTTCCTTAGCCTTACTGGTGCCCTACTGTAGGTGTAACTAGTGCTGAAACGATTAGTTGATTAATTGATTAGTTGATTAGTTGATCGACAGAAAATTAATCGATTATAATTTTGATAATCAATTAATTGTTTTAGTCACTTATCAAGTAAAATACCAAATATCGGTAATATATCAAATATTTGCTGGATACAGCTTCACAAATTCTAACATTTGCTTACTTTTCTCCATTTCATGTCGTTCATAAAATGAATACTTTGGGGTTTTTTTGTCTGCTGGTCAGACTAGGCTCTGGTAACTTGTGATGGGCATCTGTCATTATTATTATCTGACATTTTTTAGACTAAACAATTAATCGATTAATCAAAAAAATAATCGATAGATTCACTGATTATAAAATAATCGTTAGTTACAGCCCTAGGTGTAACCTAATCGTGGTTGTTGTGTGTTGTGGAAGCTTGCAGTTCGGGGGCTGAAGGCTGGTGTAGCAGCAGATGCAGCATCAGTAGCATCAGTAGCAGTAGCATCTACCTCTGAGACTCCTCTTCCACAGCCCAGCCCCTCTCAGCCAGAACCAGCCGCTAAAGCTCTAGTCCTGCCTGCATCTAAACCCTCCACCCCAGCCATATCCATGACTGCTGCCCTGAAGGATGTTGGCGCAGTCAGTATACATTTACATCCTACATCACAATATGTGTTCGAGTTTGTACTGCTTGGTTATACCAATTTTGCGTTGTTTGTTTGACAGAATTCTCCCATAAAAGAAGACTTGTCCAAACCAGAGACTGCTATGGTGATCCAGGTGAGTTCATCAGTAGTCGATAATCATTTATTGCAGCAACAGTGACCTAACAAGAAAGCTGAGGACAGAGCATACAGCATCAGTATTCATGTTTGTACCTCAGTCCTTAAAAGATAATGCTGCTTTATGTTTTTCTTATATTAGAGTGAAAAAAAGCAGATTCTGCGCAGACTTAACCAGAATCTAAAAGCCCAGAGCCCAGTGGAGGAGGACTCAGCTCCACCCCCTGAGGACACGAGTCCCCCTCCTGCCCAACAGAACCAGTCTGTCGCAGAGAAACGGCCGGCTTCGGGAGGAGACAGGAAGAAGTGGGAAGCTGCAGAACCGCCCGTCCTTTCTGTGGCTCAGCAAACCTTAGAGGAGACCTGCATCACTACGGCTGGTGAGTTGAGCCTTCACAGAACAAAGCTTTCCATCCCACATATTAACAGAAGACAGATTAACAAGCTTATATTTGCTATCATGCTTAGTCTATACACTGGGGAAGTTAACATGGTGGTACGCTTGGCTCCATAATGTATTTTTTTGGACTTGCCCATTTTGTAAGTGATCTTGCATGTCCATTCTCATACTGTGAAAATGTTGTGATTAAAATGTATCCTCTTTAGCAAGGAATACATACAAATTTGTGCTTTTGTTTAAATGGTCTTGTCTGAAACGTCTGAAAAGGTTTTTGCAGGAAGTTATGGTCTAATTTTTTTTGCCCCCAAATTGTTTCTCTCCAGCTGCTTCAGTGTCTCCATCTTCTGGTGGAGACAGGAAGAAATGGGAGGCAGGAGTCCCACTTGTCCTCCCTGTAGCCCAACAAACTCTAGAGGAAACCTGCATCAGGACCACTGGTGAGTTACATTGTCCCCGAGTGATAAGCACTAATATCCTCAGGGGGCCTATAAAAATGTATATTTTTTGACTTTGGGGCTTCTGTGTGTGTGTGTGTGTGTGTGTGTGTGTGTGTGTGTGTAAAATGTCTCAGAGCAGACAGTGGGTGAAGTCATTCAGATGGGTGTGCTACAGGAAGAGGCTCCTAGGAAGGCGTGGGGGAGGAGTCCAGACTCTCAGGTGCTGAGAGTCCTCCAGGAGGCGGAGCTTCAGCCTTTCACCCAGCTGCTAGAGAACGTCAGCATGTGTGAGGGTGAGCTCTCCAGCCCTGGTTAGTCAAACTGTACTCACCATCCAGGCCCATTTAGTATTCTTCAAGCATAATCAGGCCAAGTTGTGAATTTCATGTTATATACTCGGACCTACACGAAGGCAGTGTTAGCCTTCCTTAAGAATAACAACCGTAGTTTTTGCCAGTATGACGACTGACTGTGTTCAAAATGTACTCACTTCACTGCAGAGCTTGACGTACCCCTCAGCTCCAATACACACCTACACAGGGCCAATGCAAACTCTTCCAGTCAAACACAAAAGGCGATTTAAAATGCCAGTGATTTGTTGAGCCCAGACACATTGAGTTCAACAACTGCACTGCCATAGGACAGATGATGTGATGAAACCATCCTCATGTCAGTTATGAAAACAACCAGAAAAAGGAAAGGAAAAACGTTTGGGATTTATCTCTACCACTAGGGGGAGTATTGAGCCACAACTTCAAAAGTGCACTCAGTGGTTGAAAATTTGACCAAAATGTGTCTTTCAATATTATACAATCATACTAACTGGTTTTAAGCTGAAAATGTTTAGTACTGTCTGATACCCCTTGAAAACTGACTTGCTTTAAGAGGAGTTGCAAAATGGATTATCATTTGTATGGTTAAACCAGGCATCTCGCAAATTTGATTGTGCATAATTATTGCGTGTGTGTAGCAGGCTGTTGAAAACAGCTGGGGTACTCAGTGACCATATTGTGGGTAAAATCAGTTACTCCACAGGTGTCATTATATGGTGCATGGAGAAATGAAGAACCCTTTGTTAAACGGTTTCATTTTCAGTGTTTATAGCATAGTGTGTTATTTAAGTGAATGAATTGATCATTAGATAATGAACCAGATAATTCATCCCCGCTACTGATGACCTCATATTTTCCCAGACAAGTCTAAACAGACAGCAGCGCCTGAAGACGCACTGCCCTCTAAGCCAAGTCCACCTGCTGTAGTTCAGAGCCCCGAGGTTCAGAAGGAGAGTGCAACTGCAACAGAAGTCTCAGATCAGGAACAGTCTGTGGCAGGTGCAGCAGAAAGGCTAACACTAGCCCCCGACCTCACTGACACTCAGGGTGAGTATGTCACTCGACATTGGCGCACTGACATTGACCAGATGTTTCAACTGATCATTTACAAATGTGCTCTCTGTGCAACACCATCACATCTGGCCTGAACACTTGCAGATCCATCAGACTTGGAGTCAATGGTTTTGGAAGAGTGCCCAAAGCAGGCCTCACATCCCCCAGGTGGAGTACAGCAGGCATGGGAGCAGCAGGCCCAGCAGCCAGCGTGAGTCAAGATTACTGGTCATCTCTTCATGAACAAAATTGAAAATCCACTCAAAGGAGTAGTTCACCCCAAAATGAAAATTCAGTCATTAGCTACTCAGCTAGTCAGTCAAATCCTACCATGTAAGACATTAGAGGTATTTGTAGAGCTAAAGTGTGTTTCACTTTTAGGCCACCGGAGGGCGTTACAAGACCAGCAGAGACCAAGGAGGTTGAGAAGAGTGCAGAGAAACAAACAGAATCCTCCGGTGAGATGAGTGTGGTAGACGCTCAAAACTGCTTTTTTGAGGATTGTGTGTTATATGTGTGATTGTGTGTGATAGTGTCTTTAGCTAGTGGTTCTCAAATTGGGGGTCAAGATAATTTAACAAGATAATTCTGGGGATTTATGGGATAGGAAGAAAACATATTTCTACTGTACGTATTTATTATCATGTGTAAGTTTTCTGTAATTTTTGCTTTTTTATTGTGAAGTACTGAGTAGTTTTCATCCTCTAGGCCTCCTCTGATAATCACATAAAACGACCTGAAAAGGGAAAATCTTTTTTTTTGGGTGAACTGTTCACTCTGCATATGTAGCCTGAGTGAGAAGGCATCACTTGGTTCAGGGGTCATAAGCCAAAAAGTTTGAGAACCACTGTCTGAACCTGCCTCCCCTTCCCCCAGGTGCGGCGCCCTGCGAGGAGCCCCTGTTCATGAAGCTGTGTTCCCCGGCCCACCGGCGCACTGCTGCTCTCGCAATGCTCTCAGCCCAGTCCTCTATGGACGAATCGTCCTCCTCTCTGGCCTCTCGCTCACGCTCCGTCTCACCTCTCCGCTCCAAACACCACGACGCCCTCCTCATCGGCCTCTCTACGGGCATGTTTGACGCCAACAACCCCAAGGTGAATGCCGGTGGAGCGTGAATGAAAAACAAAAGTTCACTTTTAAATGGAAATGACCTCTACCTAGTCTGACTCCCAGTAGTACGATGAAGTAAGACCTCTTGTTTTAGCTTCTAATGGTTATTGTCTAATGCATGATTATTAAGTGCAGTAAAAACCATGCAGAATATGTGACCCATGATAATACTGGATATTACAGTGATCTGGAGAACAGCTGTTTCAAGGGAGGAAATGCACACTTGTCCTTGTGCCTGGTGTAATGTAGAGGCTTGTGGGGGTATTTTTAGGTAGGCTTTCAGTCTTCTTTATTAATGAGGGGTCTGGAATGGAGCCAGGGCTATTAATCACATAGTCTGGACCTGCAGTGGGTCTGATAGGCGAGAAAGAGCATCCATCATCCTACATCTTCCATAACCTCCATCAGGGACACTGAAATGTGCAGAACTTGGCTCAACATTATTTATCTGTACATAGAGAACCTTATAGTGTGTGTTTGTGTGTTTTTGTTTGTGTTTGTGTGCGTGCTTTATCAGCTACGGCTGTGCCTGCCTGACTAGAGTGTTACTAATGAAATCTCTGATGTGTCACCATACCAGAGGGCATTCCACTGGCCTCTCCATTGCCCTCTCTTATGCAGATATACACACACACTCAAACTCTCTCACACAGACACTCACATCCACACCAGTTTCTCCTCAAGAAGT
Source organism: Centroberyx gerrardi (assembly GCF_048128805.1). Taxonomy (NCBI): domain Eukaryota; kingdom Metazoa; phylum Chordata; class Actinopteri; order Beryciformes; family Berycidae; genus Centroberyx; species Centroberyx gerrardi. Next base: position 17,205,003 of record NC_136005.1, on the reverse strand, counting down.
GGTAGTTGCATTTTGTCTGAACATAGTCAGAACTGGAACCATGTAATTGACGAGCCTTTTATTTTGATTGATTCCTGTCTTGCCCATCAAAACATCTTGTGTCTGTGTGTGGCTGTGGCTGTGTTTGTGTCGTGCGTTCAGATGCTGCGGACATGCTCTCTGCCAGACCTCAGTCGTCTCTTCAGCTCTCAACAGGACTCTGCCATGTCTAGAGAGACTGTTGTTGCCCCGGACAACAACCTGGAAGTAGAGGACCTGGAAGAGCCAGCTAAAGATGAGGATCAGTCCGAGACTGAGGAGTAAGACAAACACACACAAACAAAGTGCATGCACATTGCACAGTCAAGTGCCCCATTGTATGAATTTGGCAACTTATAAATACTTGTAGGATGGAGGGCTATACTTGAGTGTCATGTTGAATGTGCACTTTGTTCAGTTTGACAGCAAATGAAGAGTTTCATTCCAAAACACCATATATCAATTTGGAAAAAGTTGCTGACTGAAATTCCTCGGTTAATATTTCAAAAACATAGATGATTCTATTGTCATAAAACAAGCAGCAGTCTTAAGATGACTCATAATTTTAATGTGCCGTACTTTCATGCTTACAAAATGATTGATAGCATGAAAGTACGGCACATTACAAATTCAAATGGTGGATGTTTCAATTTGCAATAAAACTCTTTAAATACAGCCAAGGGGTGGCGATTACACACAGCAGTGTGTAATCAGAGTATGCTCTGTTCCCAGTGCGTATGAGGATGAAGACCTGCGGGAGCTCAGGGCCTCCATGGAGAGGCTGCTGCAAGAGGAGGGAGACTTAACCAGGAGCCCTCCAGAGGATGAAGCAGGGGACTTTAATGGAAACCCTCCAGGGGATGAAGACCAAGAGCCTTTCAACAGGATTGCTGCTGAGGCTGAGGAGGACGACCCCCATCGGATGGCTGTAGATGATGATGAGGAGGAGGAAGAGGAGGAGGATGAGGAGGAGGAGGAGGAGGAATGCTCCAATGGAAGTCCTGGTGATGAAGACGCTGGGGAGCTGCTTACCAATGGAGTGGGAGAAGAGCACCACAGCAGTAACAGCCAGCTCAATGAAGAGTGGCATTCAGGTAAGAGGGCTGCTGGAGTTAGCAGTGCTGCAAGTGTGTGAGATCATTAAAATTATAAAATGATTATAATGCAAAAGTACATTAAGAAAAAGATAATACACAACAAGGTGTGTGGTTATCGAAAAATAATGCACCACCTGTCCGCCACCTTGACTGGTGCCAGCTGATGCTTGTATGAAATAAAATATTTTATTACAAGACTTTGCTGAATACTCAATTCTGATTGGCTAATGAATGCATTCTGAGGTATGTGCATTTCTGAAAAATGGAGCGCTATTTCATGTAAAACACCACTGTTTCATATCCAATCATCTCATTCTGCAGTCAAGAAGTCCAGTACATTTTGTTGACTTACAATCAAATTAACTAGCTATACCTTGTAACAAAAAGATGTTACTCCTTGGTTACTGTAGACAACTACTCAGTTAACCTAAGTTAGATACAAGGAAGATTTTCCGATATTACTTAAGTCATTCAGAGAGGACAAAACGTCAATCTTACTGTATTTGTTTATGTTGCTATGGTTGCAGACCTGCTGAACTATGTTTTTGGCAGAAGCTTGTAAATTTCTTAAGCTTGTAATGAAATCATTTCATCAAACTATTTCATGCCAAATGATTAATATATTAGTTAATATATATATAATAAGCGTGTTATTTTTGCAAAATAAGCCCCTTCAGGGCGATCAAGACCCCGATGTGAAGCATAATAGTAATCCCACTGCACCGTAGATGGCAGTGGGGAGGAGCAGGGAGGAGAGGTCGAGCATCATGACAGCATCTTCAGCCGCCTGGAAGAGCTCCGCTTCAACCTGGAGCAGCAGATGGGCTTTGAGAAGTTCATTGAGGCCTACAATAAGATTAAGGTATGGAATGTTTCTCATTATACCATGGTCTGGGTGAATACTCGATTCTGATTGGCTGCAAGGTGTCCATTAATTCCTGATAATGGACACCTACTAAGTAGTTCCAGTGAAACTGAATTACTAAATTAAACTAAAAAAAAAAAAACTAAATTAATGCACTGGCTACGTAGTATCAGCCTGTATCTAAAATGAGTAACCATAGCAACAGGGACACAGTCACCTGAATTCAGGCTGCGGCCGACAGTACACATGGCCTATCATTTGTTCGTGAAAATCTTGATATTGATTTGGGGACAATGACATGGCTGGATAGCTAGCTAGTCTTGTTGTTAAATACTGTCAAATTATATTTACTGTTTGTCAACCGTACGCAGTGTTATTGACTTTGAATCTTGCTAGCATAACGTTAGCTTTCTGGCTCATAGCTGAGCCAAAGGGTTCTATGAGCTGAGCGGACTAGAAATATCTCCCATTGCCAAGTCGTATCTAAGGTTCGTCCTATTTACTGGAGTAGTGAACAGCATTTCCATTGCATAAGAACCTTATGAGATGGTAATGATTGTTCCAGGTATTAGTCAAACCCTCAGGTGTTACCAGGGAAACTGAGTTATGGCTTGTGAAAAACTTTATAGTTTGATTACAAAACGCATGAAAATATAAATTAATGGTCTTCATTTTTTTTTTCTTTGGCAAGTGACCATGGTATAAGCGGGATAATGCCCTTCGAGGTGTCCATAATCAGGAATTAATGGGTTCTGGCCTCCCCCTCGTCCATTAATTCCTGATAATGGACACCTCGTCGGGCATTATCCCTTACTTATCTCCCTCTAAACTGTGAGGTTGTCTGTGCTTCATGGTAGAACATAAGACTCACTTAACACATTGCCTTGTGTTTGTTGTTGATGCTGAAGGCTATACATGAAGATGAAGATGAGAATATTGACCTGGGCTCCAGTTTAGTCTTGAGCATTTTGGGAACTGAGCACCAGCATCTGTATCCCAACATCCTTCACCTAGTAATGGCAGATGGGGCATACCAAGAAGGTTGGTGTTAATAGTTGGTTGTTAGTTAATTGTAGGTAGTTTTGTCTTTTTTATCGTTTTCCATTGTGTCCCTGAAGAGCATGCTGCCCGTCTGTTTAATTTGAATCACACCATAATCACCGGTTTGGTCTTGTTTTTTTTGTCATTTTTTTCCTCCTCCCTTTGTTCTATTCATCTCTGTTTCCCTCAACACTCTTTTCTCTTCACTTGTGTAAACCGCAGGAATACACGTGTTCCTCTTTTAATTGTTCTGTTCGGCAGCTGTGCGGTTTTCCCATAGCGGAGAGCTGTGTGAGAGCGCAGAGAGCAGTTTAATCTAATCTGCCAAATCCTATTCTCTCTCCTCACGCCCCCACGGCTTTACCCAGTCACGTAGGGACTAAGTAGATGTGAAACACACCCTTAAGACTGTCTGTCTGCGCCCACTTGCTCTGTGCCAAGTCAGCTGTCAGACGAGGGCCACGGCGGATAAGAGGGCGGGAAGAGGATTTCGTTTGAGTCTGACAGGTTTCCCTCAGGACGGGAGCAGTCTGCAGATAAATTCTCTCTTTTGCTGAACTATTCCATTTTACTATTCTTAATTTTTAATTTTTCCTTTTTTTTCACTAGGATGAAATGAATGATGTAAAAGTCTAATTTCTCTCTCAAGGACCCTTCTCAGGATTTCTAAAACATGCACCTATGATTCCCATTCATTCAGCATTAACAGTGGGTAAATTTTAAGATGTTTGTGTGGCCATTACCAGAGAACGAACCCATGTATTCTTAGGCTATAGACTTCTGTCAGGCAAACAAATTATCTGAATATCACATAAAAAAGCAAGACTTCTCCTTTAAGTTTAGACCAACGTAAACAGTCCCAAGTCTGAGAGGACTTGGCCAATTCTGATGCTGCTGATGTTGTTTTTGTAAACTTTTGTGTTGCATGCCGCCCAACATTTATGTTTATGGGTGACCTATAGGAAGAGTCCAGGATCAATGTTTACTGCCTATTTCTGGAATTTCGCAGTCATTAGCTCCTCTCCCATCACTTCTGATTAGGAGACATGATGTGACCATTGACCTCTGGAGTCTTTCTGTGCTGCAAGCACTCTGGCTGCTGTCTATCTAATGAATTATCTCTTCTCTCTCTCTCACTCTCTGTCCCTCTCTCTCTCCCTCTCTTTTAGATAATGATGAATAGTGTTTTGTGCAATGAAGCCGCTGGCAGCTATGACAATCTGCTAGCCATCTGATGTCTTCCCATGACGCACGTCATGTGGCAGGAGGATCTATGCATGAAGTGTCGCAGCCACGCATCTAACAGTGTTTCAGGCACACTTGCATGATGAGTAACTAGTACACTTAAGGCTGTATTTCGTACTTTGACTATCAGCACCTGACACTATTTTCTAACCAATCGTCATACATTACAAAAGTGCATTATCAAATACGTGTTCTTATTAACCAAAGTTAACTTCAAGGTTTTGTGACATATATATATATATGATTGTATGTGTTCATAAATTACTGAAACACATGTATTGTCACGTTTGTTGATAGCATAAACCCTGTTCTGTGTTTCGTGGTTCGTTCAGAGTCCACAGTGGCATTTCATTTGATGGCAACATTTTGGTGGGCAGAGATCTGATCCCCTCAGGTGCTCATTCTAATTCAGAGGGTGGTGTCACACACTCACCATAGCTTCAAAAGGTAAACCAGGTCAACCTCAAAACAAATTTATTATGATCACACAAAACCAGTTGAACCTCCTTTTCTTACAACTTTTTCACCGGACAAATAGTTGTTATCTAATGCATTTTTTCCACATTTCCTACGGATTCAGTTAACCCAAATTAGTTCAAAGGGAAGGTGACATTTTGTGTGAGAATGGTGTATGTTGCCATGGTACTGTAGCAGGACTGCCGCACACGAGTGCTGCTGGTGATGCAGTGTGTCGGGTCAGATTGATATTGTGCCCAGAGAATTGTACAGGTGACGGAAGCAATGGCATAGATGTTAACAACAGTTCATATTTGATAATTAAGTAAATATTGTAAATCTTTATATAAAATAAACACCTTTTTTTAAGAACCTGAAGTTTTATATTTGCTTTTTCTTTCTGTATTAGTGCCAGGTGGACTTTAATGTGTGGCTCAGCATTGATGCTTGCAAATTAGCTGCCGATTTCAAATGATTAAAAAAAAAAAAAAAAAAATCTTTTGTTGTGTTTTTCACGAGTCATAAGTGTGTTGTCCTCTGGTAACTACACAAAACTATTTTCATCCTATACCCTTCAAACGACCACTCACCCCTCTGTCAGCTAGCAAGATTTATGTGTAGTTTCCCTCCCTTTGGTTTAATATAAGGAGAGCTTCCAATGTTCGAACACCCCATCTAATTTAGGATGGGTGTATTTCCTCTGAGTTAGACCATGACCAAATAATTGACTGTAGCATTCTTCCAATATGAACAGATGAAGGTGTTACAGTGGGTTTACAGCCCCGTCTCTAAAGGTCCCATGTTAATAAATGATGTTACATGCTTTCATGACTTACATACTGTAGAACTTGAAGAATTCCTGGTTGTTTCCCTCTATATCCTGCCTTCATCCAGGCTATAATACAGAGCCAGAGAGGACTAGCACTTACTGCCGTTATCTGTGTACACAACAAAGCAGTGCATTCAATATTTATGGTGCACGCTGGTGTTGTGTTTGTGTGTTGTTCCATTTCTAATTTACAAATTCTATTTTATGTCCTGCTCTCTGAATTGCATTATGCATGGTTGGTTGTTTTATCTTCAGCAGTGAATTATATTTTACTAGTTGAGAGGCATATACATGAAGGTAGGCTGCTGCCTGTTCATATGCCAAGGCTTTCTGAAGGGAGGGCTTTCATGGCTTACTTTGAAGAATACATGATGAGGAAAGCACCTTATAGGCCAAATCTGGAATCGCACTATAGCACCACCGTTGGCTTTGTTCATGTTCGTTTCAGTAGAATCTCAACTTTTTAATTTTCAAACTGACAAAACAATTGTAATTTAAATTACAGTGGGATTATAAAGTTTCCTGCAGAATCTGCCTTCAGAAAATCCTGCCACTCATTAATCTGTATAAACCAATAACTGATGTGTTAAAGCATCAAGGGTTGGGCTTTACTTTTAGTAAATCCAATTGTTTTCCTGGGCCTATTGGTGTTTACTGGTTGGAACTCAAAGGAATCAAATAAATTAAGGTAAGCGTAATTAAACCTGTATTCTTAGCATTGAATGAAACTTTTCCCTTCAATGCTTTGTCCATAAATTCTCCAGTTTAATCAGATTATTCCTGTGAAGGGACTTTACAACTGCACTAAAATTAGAGCGGGTGATCACAGGAGACAGGTCAGAAATGGATTACGGCTAATAGGTTACTGTCTCATACTGTCCCACCCCATTTCTCGGGTTGACATTATACTTCGGATGGAATTAATTCAATTCTCGGTTTGAATTTTCCATAAGGCCTGTGTTGGCTTGATCTCAGCTCTCAAAGGAAAAATTGCCCCGCAGAGACGTATACGCACTCAACCATTATCAGGCAGCATTCATTGACATTCAGCTATGTTCCCTAATCTAATTGGAAAGCAGTTTGCCTCAGGCTGAGATAGTAAGTTTAAAAGCCTTATCAGAGCAATATAAATGGAGATCACTGCAACTGAGTGTCCTGTTCTTAATAATGTATTAAGCCCAGGAGATTTTTGTCTGGTTTCAATTAAGCCATCAATTCTTTTTTTTTATGTGGTTTACGTAGTGTTGTCACCTTGTCATTGTGAACAGAAATGACACACAATATAAATCAGCCCTGTAATATGCAAGACAAATTGGTTTTTCAAAATGTTCATCATATTTTGTTCTAGTATTGGCTACATTTCAATACTATGCTTCTTGAGGGGATTTTTTACTGCACTGCACCGTACAAGAGAGGGCATTACCGCTGTCAGGTCCAGGGTTTATCCCTTCAGGGGAAAATGGGACATATGTCTTGTCCTGTCCTCTCCTGCTTTCCTCTTCCCCTTTTATAGGCAATAACACAGCTGTCTCCTCCATCATCTGTGTATGTGCGTGTGTGTGAAGTGAACTATTTTTTTGTCCTCAGGTGCGGCCATTGTGAATGATTATTGCCTTTCATGGTCTACAAATCACCCCTTTCTATATCGCTGAAAATAACTCCTACTATAGGCTTTCACAAAACACAGGCTGAATGTGTGCAAGATGATTGTGGGTAATGCACAGGGTTCATGCAGGAAAGGAGGGCAGGGGCCATTGTCTCAGTCGAGGTTGCGGGGGGGCGGAGCAGTGTCTCTTCACAGTGAGGAAATATGACCTGAGGGCTCCTGCCAGCTCCCATGGGATCACTGGTGACAGAAGAGGGCCACCTCCACATAAATCTCCTTCTTTATTGCTCTTTTCTTCCTCTCCTTCATCTCTCCCCCTCTTGCTCAATATGCAGTGTCCTCCAAACGAGATAAAAATAAATCTCATTTTTATTATTTTGCAGTGTCTCATTGCCTCTCCTCTCCCTCAAGTAGTTTTGTTGCTGTGCCTTTGCTGTTAAGGTTCTTAGGGGTCAAAGGTCTGTCTTTAATGTATTCTTTGTAATAAAAGCAGCGCCTTCTCTTTCTCTGTCTGCCTCCCCTCTTTTTCTATATTTATATCTGTTTGACAGGTCCATCAGTTTGCTTTTGTTTCAAGAAAAAGTCATTTATATTCTAGTCCACAGCAGGGCACATTTTCAATATAAGGAGCATTTTCAAAATAAAAAAAGGGTATTCACATTTTGATATAGTGTGATGAGGCATTCTAAACTATGGTTGTTCATAGCTGCTCTGTGATTTTATGAAACACAAAACCAAAATTTCTACTTTCACTACTACTGTAGCTGCCACAACAGCTTGAAATGTTGTCAGCCAGCTGTTATTACCAGGGGCTATAAGTACTGTAGTAGTGTGCACATACATGTCACATTCGCATTACAGTTTGTTAGGGCGTATCTTCACCTAGACTAGAAAAGAAAATCTCCAGGAGAAAATGTGCGGGCTATCTGGAAAGATAAGTTTACTTGCTTCAGCTTGAAATTTGACCACCAGATGCCCCTATTCCCCTCTCCGTCACTCAATTATATGGGGGAAATTAAGAATAAAGATAATAATCTAAAAAATCACAAAATATTAAAAAGAAATGCGTCCGCACATCACCTAGTACATGGAGGTTTTAAGTTGTAGACTAATTGAGAGAATGTAGTAGTAGTTAGATTAATATTTTGGTGATAATGATAATAAAAAAATAGCGGGAGTTGCATGAGTGTGCTAGTTTTCAGCTAGCCATTTAATAACTAAATAGAGGTAGCTAAATAAGGACGAAAAACATGTTATTTTTCACTTCGACTGGGACTGATGTTGCAAGTTTTTTTGACACATCATTAGACGATTCACGCCCTCCAGACGAGGGGAGATGCTGCCTTCCAGCGCGCCTCGTAAGCTCCTACTTTCCAAGCTAAAAGTCGTAAATACGATTTGTCGCGCGTTCAGGTACTTTTGGTAGAAAAAATGACAATATATGGACATTGTAACAAAAATAGTTATTTTTTCTGATGACTGTTGTTTTATATTAGAACTCAAGTGGCAGAGAGACACTTTCAGCTACAGTGCGAGAATGAAGAGAAAAAATGCATGTCAGGCATGTAATTGAAGTTTAATTGATTTCTTAGTCAAATGTTGTATATTTCATCACTTTTGCGATCAACTGTTGTCACTGTACAATATTCTTCGCCCCTAAACGCCACATCTCGGCAACTCTGGTATTTTGTTGGTCGTTCACGTGTACTCAACCAATCATTCCAATATTTCCGACAGCCCCTGAAGCCCACGTACACCCTCCCCCTTTCTGCTTGTTTCCACCAACACAGTCTAGTAGTACTAGCACTCGTCATGGCGCTAGATGCGGACGGCAGCCAGAGTTCAGTTTTCCCGTCTCTGCCTTTTTCATGTTAACTTGTATATAAGTCTCTCTTACAGCTACATGTAACTACACGTCTTCTGCATCTAAACTAAAACTACCGTGGGAGAACAACAGTATTTGTCAGCTGAATACTAGTTAAGTGGCCAGTACATTCCAGCTAGCTTGCTAACAAGTAGCAAGAAGGCAGCAATTGGCAGATACAGGGCAAGAAGAGGAGGAGTCCTGTTTTGGAAGAGGTAAGCTACATTGTATTTCGTGGGCGAATGAGCTTTAAACTTGTAGATACATTACGTGGCGTACGGACAATCATAAGAAACATTTTTGTCAGTTTCAAGCGTTGTAAAAACTTCTAAGTCACTTTTAAGACGGCAATATTAAAGTAGCCCGTTAGCCGCTTTGCTAGCGAGTGATCTTGGCTAACTAACGTTAATTTGCAAACTTGTAATGTTAACTAACGGCCTCTTAGAAAACGTTGGTGTGCTGAGTATTCCTGTCATAAAAAGTAATGTAACTAACAATGCATGTGATATCCACTGTTATGAAGTATTACATAATGTTGACATTATTTTCCTTAGTATGCCGTTGCTGTACAAGCTTCAAGAATACGCCATTTGGATTTTCTTACCGAAATTGCAGCTAGTTTTCCATTAACATGTCAGCATTTGACATTAATCTAAGCTACATCCGTATAGTCCCGAACAAGGACGTCAGGATGTTCTTAACTGTAACATTGCTTCAGATTGCTGACAAAATAAGCAGACAGTTGGCTGTAGTCGTAATAAAATCCTCTTCATGTCTTCGCTGTTCAGAGGCAAATCACAGGCTTTCACTCTTGCCCTGTTGCTGCATCTTTCTCTCTTTGGTCGCGCTTATGCTATGTTGACCATACAAAAATCATACATACAAAACCACAGCGTCGAGATGTATCCTTAACTGAACTGTGGACTAGATTCGATAAACTTGAATTTCATTGCCACAATCGTTGATCCCGTGAAAGGAAATAGGGCAGCCTGATTTTGTGTTTTACCAGTGTTGTCAGCTCGCCTTTAAGCTACAGTTTTAGATGTGACATATGACTTAACAGGACAGAACTTTGTAATGTTCCAGTGTTGCAAATGAAATTGAATAGGCTATTTCTCATGCTCAACAAATGAAGCAACACTACACGATTTCTTCAGCCATATGTGCTGTCTGTTGAATGAATACCATGACCTATTTCTTGTGTTTACAGCTGAGCGATTTGCATATCTTAACCCTCTTTTACAGATAATGCAGACGCCATGGCCATAGCCGAGGCATGGGAGTGACGTGACAGTGCTGGTCCTGCTTCCAAACAAAAACCTTATCAGCAGCATGTTTTTTCTGCTGAAGTAGAGGCAGAACACACAGAGAATGGATGAGTCTGTGCTGTTGGACTTGCTCGAGTGCCCCGTTTGTCTGGAGCGGCTAGATGCCTCAGCAAAGGTTCTTCCCTGTCAGCACACCTTCTGCCGCCGATGTCTCCAAGGCATCCTAGGCTCTCGTGGAGAGCTGCGCTGCCCAGAGTGCCGGACACTGGTGGAGTGCGCCGTGGACGAACTGCCCAGCAACATCCTCCTGGTGCGCCTGCTGGACGGCATCAAGCAGAGGCCTCGGAGGGCTGGTCCTGGTGCAGGAGTCTGCACCAACGGTACTTCTGGAGCTGGGGCCAGAGCACAGGGCAGTGGATCCAGGGACCAGGGCGCCCCAGGAGCACAACCCCAGCGAGCTCAGGCCAAGAGCACCCTTGTCCGGGTTAGTATGCTCGGCCTGGCTGATGCTCCGCATGGTTGAATATGGCTCAGTGAGCATGAATCTGTGTTTCCCATGGTTAGGGTCAAGCTGAAACAAAACAGAGAAAATCTGTATGGATTGAAAACAGCATGTTGCATTACTGGCTCTCTAATCTTTGCTGCGGATTAACAGTTATCATGGTGATCCCAAAGCCAGCCAGCTGACTAGCAGCCCAGCATTACAAACAGCAGTGATTGAGAACAGTTTATAGTTGAGCCAACAAATGGTTCTACCCTGTGTGCCGATTGCAGCCAGGCTTCAGCCTGTAAGGAGGGTTCTCTGTGTTTTCTTAGTTGCTGACATTGCCATATGCCAAGAGTCTTTCTTGTACTCTGAGGTTCCTGCTGTAGTGTTGCTTGTGAATGTATGTGAGAAATGCAGGGTGGGGTTGTAGTTGTATTATGCTGCAGCACTGAGATTAGTCATAAGGTATAGTTAGAAACGCAGAAGCAAATAGTAAAATGCAACAAGCTTTTGTCTTTCCAGGAAAATTTACGCAGATGAGAGAAAATGCTTTTACTGAGGGGGAAATGGGAATTACCACCTCAGATTCCTCCTTTCAGAAGCCCAAGAGAAAAGACAGGTTGATATGAATTGTTGGTGTTTTGCCATTAATGGTTATGCAGAACCACCACATGTAAGATGAAACCAGGTGCTGATGCCGCCAGATAGTTGTCATGACAGTGCTTGCTTTGGTGTTTTGTGCTGTTTTAATGCCATTTATTGTACAAATAACAAATCCTGTTGTTTTTTCTCTATTATTTACACTTCTCTCTGGGAAAGTCAATACACACACGCCTCTTCTTGTAATTGTTTTTTTGGCCACGTGTTCCAAGTTGTTGGTTTTGAAAATCATTGATAGCTAGATTAATAAGTGTTTCCGTGGCCAGTTGTATCGTGTGCGCTTACTGCTGTGTACTAGACATGAAAGTCAAAATTATCCTTGTTGCGTGTGAATGTGCTACCTTTTCTGAAACTCTATAGCAGAGCTGCCCAGACTTTTTGGCATGGAAACATAATATGGGGGGCAGACCAGAAAATCAGTAAATGATAGCTTCTTAAGCCTTGCATCATCAAGATTGTTATTATTCCATGCAGTAGATTTCTCAAAATCACACTTCAGATACTATTTGACTGTATTGCTTCCGCATCTTTACACCTTGGAACCCTTCGCTGGGCCAAAAAAAATTGACCCATGGGCCCCTCTTTGAGCAACTCTGGCCTACACAAAGGGTAGGGTAGATGAAAAGATGTCAAGGTTCTGCGTAGAATCATTGGAATGTCAATGCACTGATAATGTATCTGCCTAACCATGCAGGTACGAAGATCAGAGACTTTGCTGTAAATTGCTACTGGGGGACCTGCCTCATTTACCATAGTATCACTTCAGAGGGTTTGTGCTTTTTCAAAGGAGTTTGTGCATAGTGGAATTCCCCTCTGTTCTGAAAAGCCTATTTGTTGGACAGAAAGAGATGGGCATGCTACTCCATTATTTGACCCCTCTGTGTTTTTAGGATTGACAGTTGATCCTGATTCCTTAGTCTAGGCATGGAAGACACAATGCTTTATAAGCCCCGCTCTTCACAACCCATATACAAACACACACAGTCTATCAAAGTGTTTTCTGAGTGTGCAGAATTGTGAAGTGTATTCAAAAGCTGTTTCTGATTCTGATTATCTCTGCAGTTCCAACTCTGTTGTAGCATGTCATGTCCTGGACTTGTAACGTCTCTCAAGTCTTTTCTGCTGTCCAAAGGCATTCTGCTGATGAGAGGGAGAACAGGAAAAGACTCGGCTGTGCAGGTGGAACATTTTCAGAACATAAAAGGCAGAGATCAAAGCTCTGGTTGATGGCCCAGTCTGATCTCTGGCCAGTGCCAGAGTGCAGCTCCTTGGGGACCGTTCGCCTCACTGCCCCTGGGTGACTCCCTCACTCCCACTTTCCTATTGTCCGTAGTCTGTCCCTCTGTTTTTGGTGCATCCCAAGGCTTGAACCAGGTCCTCCAGTGCAGCGCCCCAGTACAGCCCCAGCTCAACCCCAGCTCCCCCTCCAATTCTTATCTGGCCAAAGAATGGTTGGGAGGGGAGAGGGGTGGGGCCTGGCCGACAGTTTCGCAACAGGGTTTTGTTTCGGCTCCCCTCTGATCTTACTGACTGATCGACACGCGTGGAGTGACCAAGATGTGTGTGTGTGTGTGTGTGTGTGTGTGTGTGTGTGTGTGTGTGTGTGTGTGTGTGTGTGTGTGTGTGTGTGTGTGTGTGTGTGTGTGTGTGTGTGTGTGCGCGGTGGTTGGACTCCACCAGTAACAGAAGGTGACGAGTGCTAAGTAAAGGTGTCAGGACCAAAAGGGACAAATGTTGAGTGGGTAACCTTGCACAGTCAGCTCCCTGCCCCTCTCCAGGCTTCTAGCAGTCAACCAGTTGTGTGACACTCTGTGCCGTGGCATTTCTTTGATGAGGGGAATGAAAAGACTTGTCTTGAATGTAGAGCTATGGCTGTGTGGCGCTTCACATTCAGGGTGATGACTCACCTCCATACTGCTCACGTTACATGGATGTTTTGTCTTCCTTTCGCCCTTGTTGACTCATACAACACCGTATTTTGTTCACACAGATTGAGAACAGATAGCTTAGTGGCATTTTTGCGTGCAAGCGAGTAAAGCCATTGGAACTGTCTGGAAGCCAAATGTCAGAGTTCAGGAGTCATGGCAGTCGGGGGGATCGGAGCCAACGAGGGGGAAGAAAAGAATTAGAGGTTTCCTTGAATGTCTTCAGTTATCATTCTAGTCCTCTGAAGAGTTAAGCCTGTACTTCCAAAGACTTAAAATATAGCTGCTTTTATGATAATGGCTCTGCAGAGTTTGTCATAAAAGCTTTAGTGTGTTCATCATTGATGGTGTTGTCCATTAGCCACACTGTAGATTTTAGGTTACATTTAGAAGCCTAATACGTACAATAATGCCTGTATAATAAGGCTGTAATTAACAATAATAGCTTTACACAACTACTTATGGGGTGCGAGGGTATGTATATGTGTGCACATATACTTTCCTGTCTGTCTTTTTGTGTTTAGTTGACAGGAAATGAGACACTATTCTCTCCTGAGCTCTTGGGGATGTAATTAGGCCATTGTCTCCTCTGTGGTAATGAGGGCTTGATACAAGGGAAGGCTTTTTTCTTTTATAGGCCCCTCGCTCTCCTATAGCTCCTTCCTATCTTCCTGCTCTTATTTCTCATTACCTCCATATCCATTGAATTGTTTCAGACAAACAGAAAGCAAAACATAGCCCATTAATTTGCATTATTTGCCGCTGATTGAACGAAGTTCTTTCTAATTTCCTGTTATGCTTAAGAAATGGCCAAGTACTTTGTTTCTAAGTTGTTTTTTTGATAAATGTCTTGGCCTAGGTTTTTGTTCTATCTCTTTGTAGTTGATTTATTTCTTCAGAGAGAAGGAATGTTGTTTATGGGTTCCTCATGTAGAGGTATCTCATTAAAATTCTTGTGCTCCTCCCTCGTCTGAGGTCGATGAGTCACGCTGGCCCTCTTTGATGACATCATATTGTTGTTTGAGCCTTTCCCTTGGCCGTCTGGCTGACCTCTGCCTGTGTGACAGAACCCCTTCATTACACCCTCACTCTGCCCACATACTGGCAAACACATACTTACTGCTTTCCACTGGGAATTTTTCATGAGGGCTTAGGTCTATTCATTCCTGCTCTCTCAACACTCTCACACTTTTCTCTTGCCTCCTCTGTATTTCCCATGGAGGTCCAGAAGGAGCCATGACCCTCTGGACATTGCATGTCAGGGTTTTTTGAGCCACCTATAATGTTCTATTATGAGACACTGACATAACCTGTATTTTTTCCATATATCTGCAATGTGCCTCCCTCCTCCTTGCCGTCTAAAGCCAGGCTGGAGCCTGTTAAAGGTCTAATGAGATTAGAGTTGATTAGACAGTGAGTCGGCACCGCTCCCTGTTCTCCTCTTACTGCTGACTGCTGACTCTCATTCTGGGAAACAAAACACTTGTTATTTTGTGCTGCCACTAGTGTGTTTGTGTCTATGCTTGCTGCTATGTATTTTTACATGCCTATCCATACATAAACTCACTTGTGAGTGAGTGAAAGAGCATATTGCTTAGCACAGCAGGAACATTTGTTCCTAGCAAATAGGCAGCATATTTTATGGATATTATAGTTTGACGTGCGACCTACCTTATATATAACAGTAGACACTGCTCAGTCTGCATCCCATAAACGACCGCAATTATTCAATGTCAGAGTGTATATGATATTTTTAAACTGCAAGCGTTTGAATGAACTGTTTTAATGTCAACTAATTTTAACTTGAAAATGGGGAGACAATGAATGATTTGCACCTACAAACTTGCGAATGGAGCAAAATGCAGAGTGCAGAATGTTGCACATGTGGAAGAATTGTGGACTGTAATTTTGTGCTAACCCCTTATCAATATTGATACAATCAAAATCAAAAAGCATAGGATAGTTCTGCAGGACACGTTTTTTTTCTTTATCAGAGAAATTTCATTTCTTCCAACTGGGGTATTAAACTATTTCCCTCATTAACAATTGCCCTCCAGTGTGGTGGATGGCCCTCAGAGATTTAGCCTACTTGCCATTTGAAAAGATTGGAAAATATACCATGAGCAGAGTGCAAGTGGTTGGTTATGCTGTGGGAATTACTATACTCCACACTTGGGTTTACATAATTCCCGAGGAGAAGATCAAAAGACCTAATCATGTGATTAAGGTGCAGTCATGGTTGCCTCCTCATTATAGGGTAACACTGGTCCCCTGGTGAAGGGTGTGTGTGTGTCTGTCTTTTTTGAGCTTTTAAGATTTTCTTGCCCAGACACATACAAGAACTGCTTGTTTTGTTGAATCTCCTTTTAACCTCTTTCCCCAGACAGGGTAGGGTGTTTTGTGTGAATATGTGTTAGTGTGTGTTTGTCTCTGAGGAATGCCATGAGTAGTCGCAGGTCACTGTTTCTCCTCTAAACATTGGGCTTGTCTAGTCTCGCCCCACCTGCCAGCTCACATCACATTCACCTCCTTCAGTAGACCTTCCTCTATGAGTATCCACACACGTTTACGTGTATTTTCTGTCTGTCCTTTGGTGTCAGATATGCTAAGCTCTACTTGGTAAGCGAATGTAGGTTGACCTGATGTGATTTGGTAGGACAGGAGATGTCAGTGTCTGTCTGTAATATGAATTAAGTCTCTAGGTGTGTTGATAGCCACGCAGGCAGTGGCGCGCCTGTGCACCTGAAAGCCCCAGGGCAGACTCACCTGCAGCAGCTGTGTCTTGGTGGAAGACACCCTTTCATATTCACACAAAGTGCTAGGGATCAGACCATCTTTTCGTGGATAATTGCTGTGGAGTGTAAAAATCCAATTTCCTAACTCCTTCTGTGTACTGGAGATCACATTTAACCTCAGTGTTTATGTTTTGTTCATGAAGGTGTGTTAATGTTGGTTGTTATTCCCAGTTGTTTTAACACTACAACTCTGGGTGGTCCAACTAGCCAAAATGCCACATTTGCCATGCCCCCCCCCCCCCACAGCATCCCCCACCCCATCATCCCCCAACCCCACCCCCCACTTCTTCCATCCACATGTCCCATCTCCTGCCAAGTCTGTCGGCATGACAACAGTAGGGGAAGCAGCCATGACCTCCTCTTTACCTCAGTGCTATCACACCTGTGGTGGCCAACGAAAGCCTTTCTTTACCACTCCTTGTATGTGTGTGGTCCAATGGCCAAGGTTTCTTGATAAAACACGGCTTCATGGGCCAACTGTCGTCAACAATTTATTTTACAGCCCAGTTTGAGCACACCTGTCATCACCACTAAATATACAGTGCGATATAATAACAATGCATAAGTGCACATTCTTGGTAATTCTCAGTAATTTTAGCACAACTACTATCCAGGCCTGAGTGGTATGTATTGACACTAAATTGATTTCTGTCTGTTTTCAGTGGAATTGATTCTTTGACTGTTTTGTCAGCTGTTTGACAACATGTCCACCATGGTGCCCCACCTCTATTCCCAAGGTGCCCCTCATACCTACCCGGCTTTAGCAGAGCAATTTGACCTCTGACCCCTTGTTGTGATTGGTGGGCCAGGATTGGTCATCCATGGGCCATTGGTCTGCTGGCATGTTAAGTGTTCAGTTCCCATCCCTGAGGCTGAATCATGATTTGCTGGGAGTTTCGTTTTCAGTTGTTTGACCTCTGGCCCCAGGACTATTACTGGCTCTGGATGTGTCCAACAGCAGCCTCTGGCTCACCTTGCTGCTGGTTCACAGAGATGAGTGGTCCTGGTCCTGCTTCTGCGATGGGGAAAAGAATGATTCTGTCAAATATTTTTGTACATAGTTTTCTCTAAATCTTCAGATCTCTCTCCTTTCTTGTGAGAGCCGTGTGTTTGCTATTCTGCTGTGTGCGGAAAAGTTTCCTGTTTTGCTTTGGGGCCCAGGGGCGCAGTTAATCTGCATTTGTCCCCTGAGTGACATCCCTCTCCCAACTGTGAGGGGGCACAGGGTGATCCGGTGCTGAGCTCGGTGGATGTAGTGTTGCCCACTGTGATTTGCAGCGATTATGGGTGATTATGTATGATTATGTATATGGGCTCTAATAAGGACGATGTGAATGGGATTACTGTACAGCCACCTCTCCTGCACCGTGGGTGGCCATAACACACTTATCTGCAGGGAAGGCAGTAGGAATCAGGAATCAGAAGAGCTGAGGAAACTGTGGAGTGGTTCTTGAAACAGGCAAAATATAAGTGTATAGTTGAGTTTGTTTGTCAAGCAGTGATTTGGAGGTAAACAGAATGGAACTGAGCTGATATGTGAAACTGAATTGCAGGTTTGTGTGTGTGGAGAGAATGTAAAATCTGAAAGAGTATCCTCTTACTCCCCCCCCCCCCTTGAGTTTCCTGTCCAACACAAACTTGCTTATTAAGCAGTCTAAAACTTTATACATGCACACACACACACACACACACACACACACACACAATGTCTTAGACAATGTGGTGCAACCCTTCGGGCTTCTCTAATGATGTGCTGTGTCTCCTACAGCCCACTTACTCATATCCAGTAGCTCCCTGTGTTTGTATGCATTTACCAATCCTTAGGATCTGGAGTAACTATCCCTTGTGCTGCTAAACTATTAAAGATCTTTTGTTGAATCATGTAGCATTCATGTCATATAGGAATAACTGTCCAAACGACTTGACAGCTTAAAGCAACAACTTGGAAGTGTTCACGCGTTCATACTCATTTGGGAGTGTCAAACGCCATGATTGAAGTTTTCTGTAGACTGCAGTTGTTTGTGATCAGCACACAACATTCAGTACACAAGCACTTAGTGGGTGATACATTTGAGTTCATGTTTCACAGCAAGCCAAACATTGGTGATGTTAACCACAAATTAAAAATCCAGCAAGTAGTCTAGTGGTGTCTTGCCATGGCAATTTAAGATTTTGTGATCACAAAATGTGTAATGAAAATCTTTAATTTTGTTTAGCCTATTTTATTTGAAATCAGTATATGATCCAAATATTGAAAGAAAGGAAAAATGAGCCAGCTCTGGGCTGGTGAGCTGAATACCACCAGTAGCCAGATGGACACTGGAGTGCTGCCTGGATTGACACTTGACTTGGCTGATACAGAAGGTTCATGGTTCGTCGATGCCTACATGCTACAGCTAAACTCTTAATCATTTCCATTTTCCAAATACAAAATGGCTTTTCAAAGGCTTGATATCTAGCCAAGCACAACGTCGTTGTTGCAGTCAATATAACACTGGATCATTCTAAACAAAATGTCTCTTGTGTCTCTAGTCTGCCAGCTAGTTGGTCAGTTAGTCACTGAAGTACAATCTTTTCAGGTTAGGCTGCTGAACATTAAATGCGTACAAACTATTTCCCTCCGCAAGAAACATCTCGGCTATATTGTGTTCAACTTGAGATATTGTTTCCCTTAAATGTGAGGAAAATGTGTTTAAAGATGATGTTTGAATTTAGACCTATATTTATCTATTACAGTCCATCAGCCATTCAGAATGCATTAGGATTTTCACACAGGCCACGGCATAATATTTGTTACTACAGCTGTGATGTAGCATGGAAAAGTACTAGCTTTCTGAGACAGGAAGATGAGAGATTAAATAATTTGGTTCTTAAAATAAATGATGCTTAAAGGTAAGTTTCCATATTTAACAAACAAAAGTAGCTTACTATTAAGTTGTAATAATATTGTGTGTGTGTGAGAGCGCATGTGCAGAATCCGGTCACAGGTAAACCATGCTGGAAAAAATCCTTGGGGAAAGACTGTTCCCACATTCCCACATATCCCTTTTTGTTCATGTAATACTAATTAATACTACAGATGCCATAAGGACACAAAACAAATCATTTACATTTTATTTTGGAAGAAATTCAGTGGCACGAAAACTTGGAAACCACGATATTGAAAGACTGCGTTCTCAGTTACTCTACATGCGTGGGGTCTCTCCTGCTGACAGCGTGTGATTAATTATTGAAGTGGGCTTGAATAGAGAGGAGGGCTGACGAAGACTGAGGGGTGGAGGGGTGGGGTGTCAGCCATAACATGCTGTTTTTCCGCACACACATCCCACTATAAGTACTTTGACTACAGACATACATCTGCACACATATCCCATTATAAGTATTCTGATTAGAGACAAATGTACCCAACTTGAACCTAGTTATTTTACACACACACACACACACACACACACACACACACACACACCTAGCCCTTTGTGGGGTGGGTCTGACCAACCCACAGTGATGTTTGTTTTAATGAGTCACAGACTGATTTAGATCTGTGAGGGCACATTACACAGTGCACACCCACAAAAACACAGGTGCGTAGTCAGGACACAAACGGACCTGTGACAACACTATGTTGAAATGTCAGTGCAGGGTTGAGCCAACCTGCCTGTGTTTGTATTCTACATGGTAGGAAGGTGTGATTCTGTGCCGATAATGTCAAGGAGAAAGCCTCATTAGCTACCATGTATATGGACATCCTGACCATTCAGGAGGCACCAGCATCTGTCCCTCCTTTCTCCCCAGCCTCAAATGGAATTATTGTGGGCTGATGAGCAACCACAGCGACCTGGCACTGTTGGCATGAGACGAGCAGACCTGTCATTTGACAAGCAGACCTGTCTACTTGTCAAATGTCTCTAGTCTGATGAGGCCTAGCGATGTATTTGCCTCTGCTGGCTGTGACCAGTCAGGACTGAAACAAGAGGCAATGGAAAGCATAAATTCTATACTAATTCTCCTTCCTCTCTTACACTGTAAACTGCTGAGTACATAATACATGTTGGCCTGCATAGACCCAGTCTTAGAATGCATGAAATTGGAGCAATCTAGAATTATGTAACTTTTTACAGAGTACAGCATAGTACAAAGGCACAAAGGGCAACCTTGAGAAGCACAAGTCTGAAGCTTCCTTCAGTACGGGACTGTCATGAACTAGTTACATTTGAGTAAATTCTGTAATGGTCTAGCACAGGCCTGTTAAGGCCAAAGCACTCAGCAAACTCTAGGGGGAAACAAGAGAGAAGTGAAGCCCCCAGACCCAGAGTTCCTCAGATCTGCTCACTGACACTCTGGCTCTAGCACCCAGTGTCTCAGTTGGCATTCAGGGGAGAGGAAGAAAAGCTAGCAGTTACTTGTTACATCTGGGGTGGGTGGTGGGATGGAATGGACAAACACACTCACACACTTTCTCAAGAAAGTGATAGATGGTCAGTGCTGTGCTGGTTCTTGAGTTGGAGAACAGATGCAGTGTTTGTGCCCTGGCCCTTTGCCATGACTGCGTCAATATCCTGGCTTTGTTTGTCCACTGTAGAGGCGTCCAAATACCAGCCAATGCAAGCAAGTGTTCTTCAGCTGCCCACTGGTCTGAAATCCCACATCGGACAATTGGAAGATAAGCAGGCATATGAGACAGTCATTTAATGAAGAGGTGACTGAGAGGCAACATGGAAGTGGCCATAGTCTGTTGCCATGTCTCCAGACATTATTTATGGTCCTGTAAGCTACAGAAGTCCGGCAGGTTATCCAGTTCCCAGTCAAATACTCCTTGCCGCTATGGCAATGCCATGGGTAAATCATTCAAATCTGCCCGAGCAGAGCAGGTGGCTCACTCTGAATGACTGAGTGGAACAAAAGGCCACAGACACTGCACGCTTTCACCAGCACAGTGGAGAGTGATGTGAAGAAATGCTTAGTATTCAGCTCATACCGACTGGCATTCAATACACAGATACTGTGACATTTGTAAGTAATCCCCCTGTATTAGGCTATAAGCTCACTCTTTATGTGCAACACCTCTGTGAGTTCTTTGCCGTTTTTAAAAGATTTCTTTTCTGCTATGCATTTCCCCCCAGAGTGGTTAGTCAGTTCTTTGGGTGGAAACATGAGATTATACACCCACTGACTTCACTCTGACCCCTGCGGTTTCAGAATGAGTCTAAAGACTGACTTCTGGGGGAGCGAGAGAAATGGAAGGAGGGAGATGAAGGGTGAATAGAGCAGCCTTTAGCAGTTTAGAGTGATGGGGAGTGAAAAAGCACCCGAGAAATGGCGAGGGAGTTATGGAGAGCAAGAAGAGGACAGAGATGAGGGAGAGGATTTTGTGGGTTTGTTAGTCTCAGGACAGACTGTAATAGCTTGCGTCTCATCTCATCACAAAACAGCCAACTAGCCATTCTGTCCTCAAGCCTGCAGCAGCACGATGCACAGACAGCCAGTTCCACATTCATCCCCGCAAGCTTTGGGGACCATGGTCTAGCTTCAGGAGTAAAATGAGAAAACATAGGCCTATTTTAAGAGGTTTCTCTTACTGCAAATTATTTGCATATTCTATATTTGCTTTGGATTATTTGGGACTGTTCGAGGCAAAACAAACAACTTGCACCACCATTTTTCTCAGATTGCTCCCCCTAGATTCACTGGAGTCACAAATGTTTGGAACTGAACAGATTGTAATGTGTTTTGTCACTTCTGTCAAGGGATGCACCGATCAGGTTTTCTGGGGTTGATTCCAATTTCCAACAGTGTGATCCGCTGATCACTGATCCGATCACTGATTGAAATTATGCGTTTTACTCAGACTTTCTACTAACAGCGGCACATCATGTAAAAGTGCACAACAAGCATAAATAGACAAATTCAAATAAAGCACTGTTTTTAACAGTGTTTGTTCTTATGGCTGCATGTCATATCTGACCTATCCATTTGTAAACAAATCATAGGTTTTATCCAAACATAGTAAATACACGTTAGTGTGAGCTTGATGACTGAGGTGCTTACTCACTTACTGCCACAGGTATCGCATGAAAAGTTTTTCGTTGCGGCAGCATAGGCTCTGCCTTCTGTCCAATATATTAAACTGGTTCTAATATATGATCATAGGCTGTGAAATTCAAAACACAACATAAGAAATGAACTGTCAGTGGCAGATGGACGACATGCCTACGCTCGTTTGACCTCTTTCCTGATCTCGCAGTTGAAACTTTTGATCGGGCAGTTGAAACGGTGATCGGACGATCACCAATTACCTGTTTAGAACATTTAGTGGCTGATTATGTTGAGTGGCCGATTGATTGGTGTACCCCTACTCTTGACTTTCCCAGCTGTTCCTGCTTTAGTAGATTAGTCCTCCTGGCCAGTGGACCTATGTCTGTGGCTCCTGTTGAAGAGAACAGCCTCTGTCGATCCTGTTACACCACAGAACCATCACTCTGACAGGTTCAGGTTAGCCTGCCTCATTTCCTCTGCCTGCCTCATTCTCTTTTCAATCTTTTGATCTCACACTACTTCTCTGCCCCTCTCTTTCCAGCTCCCATCTAGCTCCCTCCCTCTCTCTGTCTGCTCTGAAATGTGAGTGGGTTCCTGTGAGAGTGATCGTTAAGCCCAGTGTATGAACTGGCACAGAGTTAGAGGGTTCTGTTCTTTCAGTCTTTAGTTAGACAAGCAGACTGGCTGATCCCTGGGCCACCCAGAACCAGCCTTTACCTCTCGACTGAGGCCAGCCAGGTAAAGACAGCACCCACCATACACATTGGGCTACACACAGATATGTGCCAGTGCATGTGCAAGTGGTTTCATACAGTTGCACATTCACACTATAACCTACACACACATATGGGTGCACGCATACACACATGCAGTTTTATGAAAACCGTATGGCTGGCGGCTCTGTTTCCATAGTTTTTCCATAAATCCAGACCCCCCTCCTGCTAAAATGCTTTCTTTTTGATGACTAATCTGTAGCTTACTAAGTGCTCCCGCCTCAGTAATGTCTTGGTTGTACTTCCATGTGTTGAATGTTTTTATAGACCCCCCACCCCCCACCCCACCCCACCTATCTCTTTAAACTGAAATCTCAATGTAGGTCCTGATTTTGCACATGGCAGCCTTATGGGGCCTGTACCCCCGACTCCAAGAATGATGGCTTTGATCATAGTGTAGGATGAAGATTCCCATGAGCCCCCAGGCTGCAGCTCAAGGTCAGGAACTGGCAGTGAAATTGTAAATTGCAGGGGTCAGTGACTGGTTACTCCCAAGATGTGTGTTGTAACTGGTACCAAGGGGAACCATCTCTCTTAGTATATAATATCACTATTAGGCTGACCGGGTGGTGCGTTCACAGACCTAGGAAGATGGGAGGAAGAACAGGAGGGCTGGTGAAGTCTCCTGGTGTTCTCCGATTCACATGTGATCCAGACTTCCATCTGGCCTCCAGACTGCTCTGTGTGTTTTTGTGACTGTAGACCAATGTGTGGGTCCTCATTTGCTATGTAGTGAGGGAAGCAAACAAGCAGAATGAGTTGTCATACAGCAAAGCTCTTGGAAAGCTTGAATGGATTCTTGCCTCTTCGCCTCCTTCTGAAATGCAGCGTGGATAAATATTTCCCGCTGCACCACTGTTTTTCTCTCTGTGTGCTTTATTCTTACCTTTCCTCTTAAGGTGATAGTCCATTAACTTCACCAATGCCCTGGGCCCCTTCACTGCCCCCCTCTCCCAGAACTGGATACTGCTTGGATTCTGAATGACTCTCTTTCATAAGATTCACTACACTGTCAAGAGACCCATAAATAGCCCAAAAAAAGCCCTCCTGTGTGGAGTTTCCATAGAAACCAGAGAGTGGAAGTTTTTCCTTTTGTCTCAGACTTCTTAGCGGGAGACAACATCTCCGGATGAGTAAGCTGTGTCATGAGGTTCTGCTGTGAGAAGAGTAAGGTTGCTCATCTGAACCTCTCAAGGTGACAGCATTGTTGGAATGCCAGTGAGAGAAAGTTATCTCTGCACCCTATTCATCATCTCCTTTCTTTGGGTTGATTAATTTGCTGGGTTATTTTCAGAGATGTGATTTTTCTCATTTTTTTTGTTTTTTGGACACACACCTCCCGTTCATTTCTAAAGGTAGATTTCCGATTCCTGCCTTCATCCTGGTTTTTGTGTATCTGATCACTTACCCAGTTAGTTTGCTTGGTTTTTCTTGATGACCTGTTAAACTGTCTCTGTCTGGCCACTGGCTTGCATAAGTATACACCTGATACTGACTCCTTTTGTCTGCTTGGTAATCTCCTCTCTCTTTGCCTGTCTGTGACCCCGTTCCTGTATGTGACACTGAGAAACCCTCAGGATTGGAGAGACAGTGCGAGGGGGGCAGTCAAGGAAAGCTGCCTCACACTGGTCATAAACAAGGCCATTAGGAACCAATTTGAAGTAATGGACCTCTAATGAAAACAAGATGGGCCGTGTCCTCAGAATTCCTCACTTCCATGTGTCACTCCCTGTGCTGCACACCACAACGCTGGTGGCCGCGTCTTCAGTAAATAGTGACTTGGTAATGAACAACGAATGTCCTACGACCACTTGGTCAACGTGGCAGATGCTGCTGCTGCTCCTTCTGGACGAATGTCTGAGATGTCTTGGCCTGGTAGTGGTAGTAGAGGGGCACACCAGACAGACTGCCCCCCCTGTTTGGCAGTAGTGCCCCCTGCTTGTTCCCCACCTCCTGCTGAGCTACTGGAGTCTCCATATGGGAGCGGAGACTTGTCTGGCACGGAGACGTGAGGGGTAAAGGTTTGTGTCTGCTGTGGTTACACACAACGCTTGAACTGCTGACAGAGCAAAAGTTACCTGCAGTCTTCACATAACAGCTGTGAAGAGAAGCCGTTGTACTTAAGAGACGGCGTCACGTTGTTTCACTGCACTTGATTCACATTGGAGGTTCATAATTTATTGTGATTACATCATGCTGGATGATTGTCTGAACTATGGTTATAGCACGATAGTTACACAGCCTGTTGAAACTGCATATTTTATAGGCCTTTAGGAGGTCTAATTCTTAGTTTTTAAAATGTCTCTTGCAGACATTGCTGTGAAGGCAAGTTGTTAGTTTAATTATTGCCAGTTTAATTATTGCCATTTGACCTAGTCTTACCTCTGTGGCACTACGTGCATGCATTGTGTTGTTATGCCTGTCTGCTCACTGGTTGTTGACATTTGGCTGTGCTGTAGAGCTGAACGCTTGTGTAATTCAGTAATGATCCAGTGCTGTGGAAGAGAACACTATAGCAGCCAAATCCCTTTAGCACTCAGGTCTAATTGCATTATCTGCAATAAAGGAGTAATTGCACACACCAGCTGATGCTCTGCACATTGGGCCTGATATCTCTCTCTCACAATCACAAACACACACACACACACACACACAGGTCACAGCATGAGCACACTCTACTGCAGTGTTTAAAAGTAAACATATAATGTTGCAGGCGAAATACATTTTGTTCAATTTCTCCTACGGTGGGACTAGGACTTCCTTCCAGCTAGCTGAAAACAAGTGATCAGTTATCACTTACTTTCAGTAATGATTAACCAATCCTTAAGAGTAAGCAAGACATTTTTGATGAACTTGCCCTTTAATCTTATCTGGGAAGCAAATTTTAGGGAACAAGATGTAGGCTATGTCACATAACATTTGGTCATATTTAGCAACTCTTCCACTAGTGCCACTGAATTTTTTCTTTGGTTGCACAAGTGCACATAATCTATCTCCGCCATGACCTAAGCTAGGAAAAAGATTTAAAAAGCATCATAATCAGCCAGGAGGAGAAAAATTTCCTGAAACTAATGCTGCATTCAAGTACTGTCGGAAACATTGTTATTAAGGACACATGGGTGGTAAATACGACTGGGAACGTGGGAATTTTCTATGACTCCCGAGTTGCTGAAATGTGATTTTGAGGGGGCGGAGAGCATGGAAATCATGTCAACAACCTATGGTAGAAGTTCTGGATTTTATTGTGTGTTCTTTTTTTTTTATGAGCCAATATGGGTTTTTTTTATGACCAAAAGAATTTCAGTGTGCGTGAAGTTGTATTTATGAGTAGAAGTTTATGAGGAACACTTGAAGGTAGCATAAGTGAGACATCTGTGTAGGTATCTATGTCCAGTAGCGTATAATTTTGTTTTAGTATTTCTGAATCAATTTCTGATTCAGTGCATGCTCATGTTGACCTGTTGATTTATACTGAATGCAAATTAATGCACTATGTAATAATGGAGCACTATTTCAGAGGTCAGTGTTGTCAGACAGGACAGTATGCTGATCACAGCAAATTACTCAAATTTACACTTGGCCCATTGCCTAACCTGTTTTCCAATTAATCATGCTATTGCAGAGATTTGGTATACCATTAGCTAGTGCCACTTGGTTTGCTTGTGTGTGTGATTTTTCAGGTCTGCTTAAAGGCAAACCAACTCTACTTTGGTTGTCTGGGATAGATCTTTCAGTTAAAAATAAATGAGAATTCACTGCAGGATTTGATAGTTTTAAACTCTTCAGCACAGACTGACTAAAATCTGGTGTAAAGAGGATGTGAAAGGAACTGCCTGATATAGCCTAGTTCATTACCTATTGTAGCACATTCTCTGTTTATCCAACTGATACAGCACAATGGCACATTCTGGGAACTGGACCAAATGGGAGTAAATGACACAAGCGGGCTAAAATGCCATTTTGCTCAGTCTGAACTGTGCCAACACATTTCAGACATCAGAAGGAGAAGCAGCAGGCAGCTTTCTTGAAGGCTGTTGTCAAATGAACATGTTCAGGTGTGCATACAGAGACACATAGCCCCGCTGCCATTTACATTAATGGTTTTTCAGTGTGTTTATGTTTGAAATATCCTTGAAATCCCCTTTACCGTGTTTTGTTATTTGTGAAAAGAAGCAACAGAGGAAAAATAATTGCTACTGTTGTATTCGTGCATTGGATGGCAACAGATTATTTTTCAGCAAGTAATGGCTACAAACTTGCTAATGTAACACTGAGGATGTCTCCAGTGGTGACAAATGTCGGTTTTGCACGTTGGCTCTTGGGCTTTTGTTGTGTGTGTTGTGAATTTAAGTCCATGTTCTGTGATTCCATAGGAATTTCCTACAAAACAGAAAGCATAGGGCCTAAACATGTGGAATAAGTGGATGTATAAATAAACACACACAAACAGCCTCTTAATAGCAGCTCTTAAAATTTTTTTTATCTGTATTTGTGGGTCATTTGTTTTTTGTACAGCACTTTGTGGCTTTGTTAAACGAGCTCAATACATAAACTTGACTTGAAACCAACAATTCTGTGCATTTAGCTGTGAATTGCAGGGTCATTTATGTTTAATAGGCCTAAAAGCAATGGTAATTCACATGGTTAAGTGATTGTCTTCCATTTGCATAACAATTACGAAGGTGTTTCATCAGTTTCACCAACTTTTATGTCAGCCTTTGTGTATTTATTGATACTCTGGCACTTCAATACTTGTAGTCAACTCATGGTGTAAGGTTGCTGCTGCTGTGCGTAATCATGCACTTTAAATCTTTAAAGAGGCTAGAGAAGTCATTAGATGTTGCCTGCAGACTCTCATTAGAGGTGCAACAGTCTGATATAGCCACCCGACAGTGGCTTATGCTGCTGTATAATTACTTCCATAAACTTTCACTGCAGATGGAGAGAGCGATTGGAGAGGTGGAAGGAGGGAAAAACCTTGCTTGCTCTTTTTCTTACCAGAAATAAAGTCTATCTGATGTAGATTTCTTTTCTCATCACTTTTTGGTGCTAGAACCCCAACTCTGCTCAGGACAAGGCTTTTTCTGTGGCAGAGATTCATGCAGGGAAGATGTGCCCTAATGCAGTGTCTCGCTGCCCCTGGGGAAGAGTTAAAAGCCATAAAGGCAAAGAGGAGCTGTGTGTGTGTGCATTCCTAGGGCCTGAAAAGAGACTAGTTTGTAGTATTTGTGTGGGAGTGGGTCTTCCTCTCACAGCCTTGTCTCTTCTCTCTGAGTCCAGATGCATGTTTGGTCAGGACTGGAGCCTGGATGGTTTCCTTCATACAGGTCCACTGCAGACACATCAGTGCAGTCTCTCTCCATGGCTGCAAACCGGATATTAGCCCCCGTACCCACCACCACCCACCCCCAGTTTTACTCTCATTCTTGCACACCCACACCTCCTCTTCCATTCAGAGGCCCCTACAGTTGCTCTCTCTCTCTGTCTCTCCCTCTTTCTTTTTTTCTCTCTCTCGTTTTCCCTCTCACTATGTTAAGCCGAGTGAAACATGGAAATGTAAATCTGCTGACAACCCCTCTTTTGTGAGGCCAGGATAGGGATATCAAGAACCAATAGAGTAGTAAGCCAGAGTGTAGGGGCAAAACATTAACAACTACCCCGTCTGGAGTGAGGGTGTTCTGTATTGTTGACCAGAACAATATTTGTGGACAATAAACTGGGTGTAGGTTTTTGCCAGATGGCTTTTGATATACACTGTGTAAAAAAAAAAAAAAAAATTAGCTCTGCCTGCCTAATATTTAGGTGCACAGTCCATGCCTCAATTTCAAGGGCTAAAAGCCTTTAATCGTTCTCTTCTCCTTAATGTAAATATCAATTCATGGCTGAAGTGGATTCAATAGAAATCAGTAAGAAAATCATAGCTTTCCCCTAGTCTCACCTGGTCGGTCTAGTTCATAGAAAGAGCAGATTGTCCTAATATTTTGTACACTCGGTGTACAAATAAGCACTAGCAAACTGTACAAGTGGACAAGCATTCCATATTTACCATGTAATTAGATCCCATTGGTTTTTTTGCAGCTTGAACCTGTTCTGTCATTTGAAACAAAAATGGCACCGCTTCCACTTTCATTTGCATTTCCATCACAAAAATCCCTGCCAGGCCTGGGTGGGCTCAAAGGCCTGTTTTCCCCTGAAAGGAGGCCCAGTTCTAGTGCAGCGTGCTGGGGGCTGCAGTACCCCTCCTCCCACTTCTCTCTCCCTACAGGCTGGATGAGCAGAGCCAGAGACCGATTGGCTCTGTGCTCCAGGCTGTGTGATTCTCTGCAGCGGGGTAATGTCACCCTGGCTCACCATCACGGCTCATTCTGTACTTTTATTCTCCTCTGAGCCTTTAAACGCTTCATTAGCCTTTAACAAGACTGCAGAGCCTGCTCTAAAGTCTACTTTAACCCCTCTCTCTCCGGCTCGCTCTCCCTCTCCGACTCTGTCCTCCTGAGTTCCAACCTTACTTTTCTCTTATCTCTGTATTCCTTGTTGCTTCCTCAGTTTTCAGTTCCAGTGTTGAGCGCCAGTCAGTTGGTAGTGATTGTGATTCTGAGCACTGCAAAGGATGTCTAACAGCAGTGGGAGAAATGGGGGGGCTGTTTTGGACTAAAGCCCTCCTCATGGACACCCACCCTGAATGGAGCGCATTGACACTCCTCTATCCTGCTACTCCCCCCCCCCGTACTCCCTGTCCCTCTTTCCCTGGATTGTCACCCCCTGAATGGGCCTTTCAGGGCCCTAGGCTAGCAGGCTGAGACACAAAACCTTCCTCTAGGAGATAAAGGGACAGGGCCCTGGACCTTTAGAAGGCATTAGTCAACTAGTCAGAGCCAGCCAAGCTCATCACACTTTCACTGTGAACCCACAACATAGACCTTTTCACTCTCAGGGCACAAACAAGACAGTTTACTGTCTCTTTCAGACACACACTCACGGATTTGTGTAGGCTCTTTTTGGTTTGTAATTGTCTTGTGAAAAGTTACATAACAAGGATACTTCTTTCATTTCCCATAGTACCTGGTTTCTAGTTGATTTAGGAGTAAGAAGACAGTGACTTTAGAGAAAGTCTGTGGCTTGCAGATTGACTGTTCTCTAGCTTGTTACTGTGCCTCCCTGTGCTTGTATCTTGATTTTTTTTTTCCATTCCACAGTTAGCTCTAGTACCTTTCTGAAAAATGAATGTGCTTCTGAGTGGTGATTAATTTTCCATGAATCCTGCAGTTTTGAACTAAGTCTTATCTATGCCTTTCACCCCTCTCTCCCCCTCACTCTCAATCTCTGTTTTCAGGGTGTACCCCAGCTCCCCTGTGCCAAGGCCCTCTACAACTATGACGGCAAGGAACCAGGAGACCTCAAGTTCAGCAAGGGTGACATCATCATCCTGCGCCGTCAAGTGGACGAAAACTGGTACCACGGGGAGATGGGTGGAGTCCACGGTTTCTTCCCCACCAACTTTGTCCAGATCATCAAGCCGCTGCCACAACCTCCTCCTCAGTGCAAAGCTCTCTATGACTTTGAGCTCAAAGACAAGGAGGCAGACAAGGACTGTCTGCCCTTCTCCAAGGTGAGAGACACAGTAGCACTGCAACACCCACAGCTCTGCCACGTGGTCACATAAGCTAAAAAAGGCTTTAATTACAGTGACACTCTCTCTTCCAAGCATTCATTTTCTCAAGTTATGAGTGTGCTAGAATATAAGGGTTGTTAACTGAAAGGCCCAGAGACATGGTTTAGTTTCTGAGGCAGCCTTCCAGATGAGCAGCTGTAATTAGGTTGGACAGTATGAATACCATACAGGAGCTATGTACAGCGGAAACTTTAAGAACTATAGTAATTGAGTGGTTACATCTGTCCGACTCTGAGGGTCATACTTTGATGTATTTGCATTCTGTCATCTGTGTTTTTATGCCACATGAGCAAAAATGTAATAGAAACATGCTTACTAAGCTGTTTTCCAAATGGCATGCCATGCATTAGACCTCAGTGTTTCACTCCCGGGCTCGTTCCCTTTAATAAAACATTGTCCCTACCTCATTATTTCTGTTCACTGTTTGTTCCTAGAGGATGGGAAACTCTCTTAGTTAGCAGCATCCTTAATGTTCTTCCCTATAACAAGGTCTTTCTCTCTCGCTTGAATTTCAGGATGATATCCTGACTGTGATCCGCAGAGTGGATGAAAACTGGGCGGAGGGAATGTTGGGTGATAAAATTGGAATCTTTCCCATCTCATATGTTGAGGTAAGCAAACCGTAACTGGATTCTTTAATGTCAGACGGTCCCTAATCACTAGTACAGCATGTGCTTCATAAAGAGCAGGAAAGCGCTGAGTTTCTCTGAATGCAGTCTTTTTCCTTACGTGATATCTTGCAAAATTTGTATGATAGTTCTCCTAACCTTTTGAAATGCTCATATATTTCACAGAAGTACTAAACATGTCTTTGAAGTTTCAGTCAGTTACAGTCTCTCGCTCTCTGAGCTCCATAGGTATCACTTAAAAGCATTAGCAATAATCCATGCAGAACAAAGTAAATCTTTGTCCTTTAAAGATCATTCCAACTGACAGTGACAGTGTCTTAACATTGTTATGAATATGACAATCAAGCTGAAAATATCTCATCTTGGAAAACCTATTTGGCCCATTGAAAGAATCTCAGAATAGCACTTCAATCTTGAATAAAGTAGTGTTGTAGCAGCGTAGGAGTGGGTGGAGGTTAGTCTGAAGAAGAAGAGCAATTTTTTAAAGCCAAGACATTTTTCTTTATTCCCTTCCCCTGTATTCTATCTGGTGACAATAACATATCCACATTGTAATACCCTGAGGCTGAGTGTTTTGCAGAAACCGAATGCAGAATATTTCCCAGGCTATAAATTGTCTATGTTTTCACAGTGGGGAGCCACTGGAGCAGAATAGAACAGAATATTTTGTTCTTCTCTGAGTAGATGGTATACAGTCGTGTTTGGGTTTCACAAACAAATAAACACAAGATCAGCACAGACGCATAGCATATAGAGTAGCACAGAACTATTCCTGTAGTGGTACAGTGAACGAATCACTATCTAGTTCATACCTTTTTATTGCCTTTTCAATTATTTATGTAATTTACTATTGGTGTCAAAGATGCCGTTTAATTAAATGAGGTTGAGGATCTGGACCTGATTGTGTTTGTTTTTAATCCTTATGTCTGATTTAGTGTGCTGATGTGTCAGTGATGAACCTGGCTCAGCACAGGCTTTCTGCTGGATTGGTGCGAAATGCTTAGCTTTTATGTCCTAAGTAGAGGGAGAGCTGCTTGGGGCAACGTGCGACGGCGAGTGAGAGCACCCTGTGATTAACTAAACCTTTTTAGTGTTCCTCCTTTGATTTTTGCCTTGCATGAAAGGGTCAGAAAGCCTGCAGTTTCTCGGCTGTCTAAAAGCCATCCACTCCCTCGGAGCCAGAGGTCCGCTGTAAAGCCCTGATAGATCACTCTGCTGCTCACCATCTCTACTGACCAAATAGAAGTGCTCCAAACAACCAGCTTCATTATGGAGAGTGACAGCTTTCATTATCATTTTAACAACCTCCCCTTCATCTGTTATTTCCACCTTCCTACTCCCTCCCTCTCTCTCTCTGCTGTCCCCCTGCCCTCTGCCCCTTGTCTTCTCCTCTATCCTAGTTCAACTCGGCGGCTCGTCAGCTTATAGAGTTGGACAAGCCGTCGGACTCCAGTGGAGACTCCGGTGAGGGGGCCTCCTCGGGGCCCCAGAGCAATGGTGCCCAGCGGGCGGGGGACAAGAAGAACAGCAAGAAGCGCCATTCCTTCACCTCCCTCACCATGTCCCACAAACCCTCGCTAGCTCCTCCCCCCCAGCGCCACTCCATGGAGATTAGCGGACCGGTCCTCATCAGCTCTAGCAACCCCACAGCCGCTGCCCGCATCGGGGAGATCAGCGGGGGGCTCTCCTGCAGCGCGCCTTCACAGGTGAGATACTCCATGGGGAGGGAGAGAGTGAGGGAGAGCTGCTGCTGCTGCATTGCAGGTCCCTAGTCCTACATCTTGTACACAGTGAGCTGACTAAAGGCGGAAAAGCTCATTTGTGGAAACGCACAGTATGATGAATAGGCTCCATTTAGCCGGAGCCATAGCTCTTATTTTGTCCTTGGTAATGATTTGTTTCACAATTTACTACAGTACCTAGAAGAATGTGCTCTCTGAAACACAAAATTGGGGAAAGTGTAACGCTTACAACATTACCCCGCACCGTGTGTTGCTTATTGACTGTGGGTGCCAGTAAATTCCATCTAACATGCACACCACAGCACTCTTTTAATTCAGTGTATTGGATGAGATATTCCTCTCTCAACCAGCTGACTTGTCAACATCCTGTTCAGTGGTATCCAAGTACACAACCATGAAAGAAGAATCAAACACAGCAGACAATCATGAAGCTGGAAAACATTGTCCAGATTCAGCACTTTTGTTTTCACAAGATGTTTGTTTCTTTTCAAAGATTCCACTCTCCTTCTGTCAGCAATTACCCTGACTTCCCTCTCCCCCATCATACCGAACAGGCCATCGCTCCGTCCAAGCGTTTGAAATCATGGATGCGTGACTCCACTCGCCCGCAAAAAAGGCTCCAGCTTAGCCCCCAAGGTTTCCACAGCAACCCCGGAATGGCAGCAACTCACAGCTGCTGTGTGGTTGCCAGGCGCTGGAGACTGGCTTTGACTTGGAGCTAGACAGTCAGAACGACAGACACGCAGATAGACAGGTCAGATAAACTGTCCTGCTGATTTGTCACAGTCTCAGGCTGTCTGTGACAGAGTGGGTGCTGTGAGGAGAGGAAACCTTCAGAGGATTTTTTCATTTTCTCTGAAGCTGATAAAAGAACATTGAAAATAGAGGTGTGCGTGTGTGTGTGTGTGTGTGTGTGTGTGTGTGCTTATCAGTTAAACATAAAACGTTTGGTAACACTTTACAATAACAATCACCAATACATTTTCCTAACATTTAATAATTATGATTGAACGTTGCGTAACTAATTGATGATTATTTTCCTACATTTTTTACCAGTTAATAGTAAATGATATAACATTATTTAATCATTCACTAATGAGAAATTCAATCAGTGATTTGTGTTAAAATCAGTCACTTGTTGTTATCCAGGTTAACACTTTTTAGTGCTTAGTTAAGTATTCATGAATGATTTTAACAAATGATTTGTTAAATATAAATAAGCATGTGGGCTGCTATTATAAAGGTGTAACTCATGTTTACAAGTGTTAGTAAATTATTAACAAGTGAAGTAATAAGTTATTAATGAACATTATCTGGGCCCTTATGAAGTTGCACCTAATGGCTATTAGTAGACAATGTAGGTAATTATCAATTATT
This sequence comes from Centroberyx gerrardi, assembly GCF_048128805.1. Classification (NCBI taxonomy): domain Eukaryota; kingdom Metazoa; phylum Chordata; class Actinopteri; order Beryciformes; family Berycidae; genus Centroberyx; species Centroberyx gerrardi. The sequence goes on along the minus strand of NC_136005.1, from coordinate 17,170,621 downwards.
AATCATCAATTAGTTGTTAACCCTTAAAATGATGTTTAATACATATTGAATAGTGATTAATTCACCATTTATATGTGTTTGTTAATATAAAGTGTTGCCAAATGTTTGCTGTGAATGAGTATAAAGTCTAATCGTGTGAAGGCGCTATATCATTCCTTTAAACATTTGTTGGCATGTGCACACAATAGCAAGCAATTTTCTTTGTGTTTTCCAAGCTCAACAAAACCAGTTTTGAAGTGCCATTGGTTTGACAATGTTCAGAGCCAGTTCTCATATCCACTGGCAGCCCCATACTGACACCGTTATTTCTCTCCCAGGCTCTGGGAGCTTGTAGCTAGAGCTGCAGAATTTTGTTCTGAGCTGTAATTCTATTTTTATATTCTTTTCTGCTTTTTTGAAAGTTTTTTTTGTCCTTAAATGTCCTTTCCATATTTTCTCACTGTCTTAATGTCAGACATTCTGACATGTTTACAGCTCCTGGGAATCAGTAACCTTTTTTAAAGAGGAGCCATTCACAAGTCAATGCTTTGATCCATGTATGTATGTGTTTGTTTGTGAGAGGGAGAGGAAGAGAGAGAGATTGTGTGTGTACAGAAAAGTGGGTCTCAAGGATCTTTTGTCTTGTCTTTTTATAAACCCACACCCTTTCATGTAGAATTGTTTTTTCTTTCATTAAAGACCTCTATCCATGGGGAAGGTGTAATCATGCTTGTGGTGTGATCAGACTCCCAACTTGGCCTTTCTCCGCTAATTATTAACAAGATACTGTCTGCATTATAAAACTTCCATTCACGCCTGTAAGGTGATCCTCCCTGGTGACAAAGGTTAGGACTAGCAATCTGGTGGATTTACAGATCACTGTGTTTAATAAAAACACAAAAGCGAGACTCCCTAGACAGTGTATGCATGACACAGCCCCCCCCCCCCCCCCCCCTTGCTTCTACTCATCTTCTCCCCCTTCAACGTACAGAGAAAAACAACAAAGGTAAGGAGTAGTTGCCTAGGTGCCTGAGGAGTCTGTCTTGGAAATGAGCACGCGGCACGCCCCCTGTCTACCATTGTACTACACAAGGGGCGACAGAGGATTGTTAAGGAGGAAAGAGGGTGACTGTTGATAGCATCCTACATGTATTCTCATGAAACTTGTTAGTTCTTCCATATGGTGCAACATACTTGCTCTGTGCCACAGTGTTATTTTGAAAAATGTGGTGTACAGTGTATGCATATACATGTGTTCCAGTTAGCCTCTGTACTGACAGTGCTACTGTTCAGTTTTGCCTTCCCATGGCACACCCAGTGCACCATGGATATGGCAGCAGTATAGATTGAATCTGAGGTTGGCCTGCTTTCTGTAATGGTTCACCTTGAGAGGCGGCTCTGTCTGGGGCAGTCATGCATGGAGAGAGACCGCAGGGTACAGGGAGATATTGTGTGTCCAACAGTATGGCCTTGTTACCAGGACACCACCATGACTCAGGCAACACGTGGACCATTGGTTTCCCTTTCTCCTGGTTGGGAAAGCCACCTCTCTCCACTTGCCCAATGAAATTTCCTGCGGGTGGTCACCTGATTTAAATCTGCCAATCAGATCATCAGAACACCCTTGTGGTTATGGGTTAGTCACTAGGATACAGAGCCGCATGTGTGCATCACTGTTCTGAAAGGGACATTTCCACACAATGTGACATTTTTAGAGCGGGAGACGGTTTTTAAAATGAAAATGTGGTCTGCGCGCTCGAAAATGGGTCATCTCATTTCCCATGTGAGACTAAGAGAGACAGATTAGCACAAACGTCCCAGGGCACATTTCCTTGCTTCCTGTCTGATGGATTGGAATAAGGCCGAATACGATCATGTTGTGACTATTCAAGCACGTCTTGTATTCTTGATGTGTGAGTGAAGCATGTCCACTGCAATGTAGTCACTATGGTGATGTTATTTGACGGTCCACAATTTCCTTTTCGTTGACAGGTACACATTTGCACAACTGGACTAATCGTGACTCCACCCCCTAGCAGTCCTGTAACCACAGCAACGGTCTTCACATTTCCCTCAGAGACGAGCTACACATCCATCCCTGTGGTAGGTGGATTCTTCTACAGGTCTTATACATTCCTGCAGAGTACAAACACCAGGCCAAAGCACCCACAACAAAAAATTGTGTAACATTGTTGTAATAATAAATGTTAAGCTAGTACATTACTTCACATAGAATAATTAACACACATCTCTCATAAAAACAATTGGTATGCCATTAGGGCTCAAACAAAAAGGAATACCTTGAATTTTTGAGTTTTAGTTTTATTCATTATTTTTCAGAATGGCTAGCTGCAAGCAAAATTTGATTGGAATGGTGAATGCTGACAATACATGTTTAGAGAAAGTAAATTACTTGAGAGGAAATTTGCCTCCCGATCTGGCTTGTTTCTGCTGAAGAAAAATGAGTGAAACTGAAAATGTCAAGGAACCCCTTTAACCTACACAAATCAGCAAGCACACTTCCCGTCTGTCTGTGTGTACGTGTGTGTGTGTGCGCTGGTATGTGGTGCTTCTGAATGAGCAGGAATGTGTACACAAAAGGTTGAGCTCTCCGCTTCACTTGGGAACTCTACATGATGTTTTTGTACAGATGATTTTTGTGGCCTGCAGGCAACCTAATTATCTCAGCTCAAGCGTCAGCAGTGAACCGAAACACACATCGACACTCACGAAATACACATGAACACATATACACATACCGCAGGGCCGTCTGAGAGCCCCTTTCCTCCCCCACTGTTTTATGGCAGCTATTGCTCTCTGCTGCTCAGTGTTGGCAATGTTGAGCTGAGGCTTGTCTTGTTCCTAGGTATGTCTGTGTGCTGTCATTTAGGCTTTTACCATGTCGGGAAAGAAATTCAGACCTTTTCTATATGCACTATCCTGCCAGTGGAGAGTCTGCATATGTGTGTGTGTGTGTGGGTGTAATTGTATAGCAGTGCTGTTGTTGTCTGCTTCATGGTGACTTAACAGGTTGGTGACTTAAATTTTATTCCTGTAACCCGAAAGAACAGAGCAAGTAGCTCAGAAGCTTTTTTTTTTTTTTAAATATGTACTGTTTGTTATAATTGAAAAACCTCAATAAAAATATTGTTAAAAAAAAAAAAAAAAAAAGTAGCTCAGAAGCACACAAAGGCTACGATAAAGTTAGGATTTCTATAAATGTCTCGCTCATTTGCCTCTTTGCAAAGCTTGACTCTCTTTCATTAGAGAAGTACAACAAGGGAAAACCAGTGTGTCTAGAAGAATCCGCTAGTGGTTGGTTTGAGACTTGTTTTTAAGAGTGTCTATAGACATGTTTTTCATTTCATATGGTACCAATTAAATACTGCAATGGATTTAACATCCAGCTATGTGGTCTCCTAGCAACAAACAAACAAGCAGAATAGAAGGAGATTCCCAGTTGACGGGGGAAGTCGGGGACAAGACCGAAATTTCTGCCAAGCCATACTCTCCCTTGGTGTCAGCAAGTGGGATGGAATTTGCCAGATGACAGATGATCTCTTGCTCTCTTTCTCTCTTTCTTGCTCATAAACAGACCGGTTTCTCCACTTTAGCAACATGTACTCAGTGTTTTTCGGAGCTCATGTTACTCTTTTTTTGTCCTGCTGCTATATACTGACAGGAAGTAAATGTTTTAATTGTTATGTAATTGTAATTTAATGTAGAACGTTATCCAATTGCTAATGTGATTTTTTTTTTTTTTTTTTTTTTTTGACCCTACAGGATGCTCTCCCGCCTCCCCCACCTCCACCCCCACAATCCTCTGTTGTCGGAGCAGCATCTTCATTGGCTGCTGGACAGAGACCCTCCCCCAGCATAAGCGACCAAAGTGGGAGACAAAGACCCACAGTGTGAGTTATAAAAACAGTCTCGCACAAAAATATGCAGTCTTCTTAGATGTGCAGTGAAATGTCAGAAGCGGTTTACACACCAGCGGCCCAGGGCTTAATGCATATGCTCACTGCAGAGGGTGAAGTCCTCGCCTCTGAGTGACCCCTCAGCTGTCAGACTAGGGCTGCAGAGTGTGAGCCTGTGCACAGGTGAAGGGGTCGACACCTGTGGGCGACAGTCTCCTGGGACCCATTGAGAGACCTTCCCCGTCACCCCTGGCTTCTGACCGCTCACCCTTCCCCTCATTACTCCTCCAAGACTCTCCACACACCTGATAAGAATTAGATCCACTTGTGCCTGTTCTCCCTCAGTCGACTGCGTTTGCCTGTGCATGCATGTCAGACTCTGAGGCATTTATATTCCCATTCCCCTGAAAACATTGAAATCAGACTGTGAGGCCCAAAAACATCCCTTCTGAGACTCCCATTGCATCGCCTGCCATCCCAGTCCGGTTCTAGCACTACTGTGGAGAGATGACCCACATATTGCTGTGTCCTCCAGGATACTTTTCTCTGGGTCAGAGGGCAGACTCTCTGCTGGAAGGTCTCAGAGGAGATGATGGCAGATGTACTGTTAGTCACAGCAGGGCAAATCCAGAACAAATGGCATGATGTACAAAATGTGACTGTAGTTGCTTTCCCACAAGGGAGAAAAATCAAACATGCGAGCGCTCTGTCTATGTAGGAGTGTTTTGTTCTGATGTTTTTGGAAACTGCTATGCCTTATCGTTTCCATGCCCATGTTTACTGTTTGTTCTGTGTCTAGCTATGTGGCCATGTTCCCTTACACTCCCCGTAAGGAGGATGAGCTGGAGCTGCGGAAGGGAGAGATGTTTCTGGTGCTGGAACGCTGTCAGGATGGCTGGTTCAAGGGCACCTCCATGCACACCGGCAAGATAGGAGTCTTCCCCGGGAACTACATGAGTCCTGTGAGCAGGTCAGTCAGTAACGTGCACATCAACATGCACTCATGCACACATTTGGCTGCGTGCGCATTTCTCTTTGATATGCAAATTGCCTTATGCCAGTCACTCTACCGATTTGGGTCTTTTGCATTGCTCTCACATGTTTTAATAGAATTTCTGTAAAATGTTTGCCAACAATGAATTCAAAATCTCTTTTATACAATATATTGTTATTTCATATGTTCATTGATAAAGCACAACTAATACCTGCATGTGTATATTGTTTATTTTGGTTTTGAATTCCAAATTACATTTAATAAATGTGTAATCTCTCACTACATACTGTACCTGCCATGTGATCCTATGCTCTCAGCTGAGGAGTAACAGTCGATTTTAGCCTTAATTCCAAAACTAGTTGCTGTCTACCTTGGCATTTTGTGCAAAAGCAACAGTCAGAAAAGCCTGAAAAGCTCACATATTGATAGGAAAATAAATTATATATGCTGTATGTATATATAATGTTGCATACAAATCAAGCCAAGATCAATAGACTGAAATGTAATTTTTAAATCATGAAAACAAAATGCACCCTATTGGTGGAATTAATCATGTCCACACTGTTGTCATCTCGCCTCTTATTTATCCTTGTAACTTGCGTCAGAGTGCTAGGCCTAACCCCTCCTCACACGGTCTCCCCTCAGGACAGCGTCGGGGAGCACCCAGCCCAAGGTGCCCATGAGTCTGTGCACTCAGGCTGGCAGAGGAGTCACCATCGTCAGCCCCTCCTCCGCTCCTCTTGGGGCCATCGTTCCTGGGCCTGACTTCAACAAACCCCTCACCGTATGCTCCGGCCCTGTCCCTGCCAGCCCCCAAACTGCTGTTGTGGTAACAGCAGCTCAAACAGCCACAGGTCAACAGCCGAAAGTACTGATGCATGTCAGCTCTCAGATGACTGTTAACCAGGCTCGCAACGCTGTCAGGACAGGTAGGCTCACTGTGAGGGAAATGGTTGCCAGAGAGTGCCTCTATTGTAAGAGTTTTTAATCATCTAAGAGTGTTTTTTATCTTCTCCTTTCAGCTGCATGTCACAATCAAGACCGGCCCACAGCAGCAGTGACACCCATCCAGTCTGCAACACCTGTTTACCTGCCCCACCTCACAGTGTGCCCCCAGCCCTCCTCCAGCCCTGCCCAAGGCTGCGCCCGGGCCGGGGTGGCCATGGGCTGCGCCGCTGCCTCCCTGACCCCACCCAACGTCAGTGCCGCCTCCTTGGAGGGCGATGCTTTGCGGCCTGTAGCTGTCCTCACTGTGCCTGTCGGCCCGGGTAACAGCTCAGCTCTCAATAGCACCGCTCCTAACGTGGCTCTCACCTGCCGACTGGATAAGGATGTCAAGGTTGGCAGTGTTTAAATATTTTCAGGGCTCCCATGAATGGTATTGACGCTATCTGTAAATAACTATCCATTGCTGTTGCTATCACCAGTAGATGTTTGCATGTTTCATTGTCTGCCTTTGTGGATATATCTATATTTCTGACATATTTTCTGATAGAGAGCAGTGCTTGCCAGATGACTGAAATACTTAACATCGGTTGGGAGTGTCTGGGGCTCCTGATTACTGACAATTATTAGAATACCAAACAATCTGCTCGCCGCTGAAAATAGCAGTCAACAAGGGGAGTTTATGTTAAGCACCGTATTTACACACAAGAGTACCGTCTGTTTCTCAAGTGATTCTTGAGACTAAAAGAGTTGAGAGTTAGAGGGGGAGGAAGTCAGATGAAGCCAGCCAACAGGCACCAGCTGTTGGTTTGTCCCTGACAGCTCCTCAGTGTAACACTGATTGGCCTGAACCACATTATCTAAACATTTTCTGAGCTGAAAAGCAGCCAATAATCAAATGACAATGACCGTGGCTATTGTTGAGCAGATCTAAGTTGCAGTTTAAAATGAAAGTCTGCCTGTGGTTTGTGAAAATTGCTCGTATGCCTCACTGCCTGGAAGTGGTAGCCATTGTTCCAGCATAAAAAGCTATGTTGTCTCGTTGCTGCAGAGAGAGAAGAAAGGCCTTCTGAAGCTGTTGTCCTCCAACAAGAAGAAGGCTCGTCCTTCACCCCCCTCCTCTCCCACGCTCGAGGCGGAGCAGGCTGCTGCTGGCGAGATGCTGCAGGGCGCCATGGGGCCGGACACCACCCCTCCGTCTGGCAACGGCGGACGAGTGGAGCCTGACCCTGCTGCTGTCGCCTCCGCCTCTTCATCTTCCTCTTCCTCCTCGGCCCCTGAATCATCCCACCGTAAGAGCAGTCCCCTTGACGGATGCGCCCCCATCGCTCCTCCTCCTCGCCAAGCCTGCTCCTCTCTCTTATCTCAACAGCATGATGCACGGCCCATCATATGTGAGAGGTACAGAGATGTATATCCGCTGTTATATAGTGTTGTTTTGTGATTTTGCTTATCTGACCCCTACATAGAAAGTGTAAAACTATATTATAGTTATTATGAATTATCAGTTGTCTTTCCAGCAGTGTGTCTGACTTTCCCGCTGGCTGTGCTCCCCAGGTACAGGGTCGTGGTATCCTATCCTCCCCAGAGCGAGGCTGAGCTGGAGCTGAAGGAGGGAGACATCGTGTTTGTTCACAGGAAGAGGGAAGACGGCTGGTTCAAAGGCACGCTCCAGAGGAACGGCAGGACTGGACTGTTCCCCGGCAGCTTTGTGGACAGCATCTAACACACTACAGTGGACCGCGGTCACCACCACCATCACCTAGCTGACCGCTATTAGCCTTACCATGGCACAATACAAACCAAACCGATCAGCACTCGCAAGGTTCCCAGGACGGTGTCGTCAGATTGACACTTCACCTCCTTAGAGGCCGCTGTGGCTTCAGTCACAGAAATGGAACAGTGATGGCCATAGCACAGGAGAGAGGGTTGCAGAGAAGAACAGGATATGTCGGCAATTAAAGCACAGTGGGCAGAGCTAGAGGAGAGCACACTACTCATGAACTTTTTTTTCTTTTTGTTGGTTATTTATATCTTTGTAACAATTCAGATGTTAAATGTGTGCCTTGTACTGTTCCTCACTTTATTGTATATAAGGAGACAAAGATGATTAGTCACAAAACAAACAATATGACCTGTTAATAGATATGTTACACATTTTAACTTATTTCATAGTTTTGTTTTCTGGAAAAGATGAGCTTGGCCTTTTTGCAGTGCAACACATTTAGGGGTTAAGCTGGCACATGCCTTATACCATATTTTACTACATTGTCTATGCTTGTCTGTCTTAGACTGCCAGAAAGAGTTTTACAATTGTTTCAACTATCAGCTGAAAAGAGAAGGTATATCAGATGCAGCAGACCAGAAAAAAGGAGCAGTGTCATCATCAGCATGTGCTGTATAGCAGGAAAAAGGATACTTCCCCAGCTCCAAAGGTCTTACCTAAACCTGATTTAAGATCTGACTGACCAGAAGAGATATCTGCAATATTGCATATATTCATATACTCTAGCTATCATTCACAGCCATGTGGAAATTGCACATCACAAAGTATTTTTTCAAAACCAGGCCGTTTAAAGTCCTCCTCCTTTTTCCTGTTGTGGCTGATGTGCTGAGTTGTTGATCTGTTACCTTGCGGTCATCAAATATTTGCATGTCAGTAGGAAAGCCTTCTGCAGGAGGATGAACTGGGGATAGATTTGTTAGGGGATTGCTTCGTTTTTGCCTTTTTTTTAATATGCGGAAAATACACTCCAAAATAGACTTTGCAAACAAATATTGCTTACTTTGTACCTTCTATGTACTTACTGACCAGAGTAGCTGCTCCCCTAACCCCTTGGCAGTAGCCTAACCGCACCAGACATAGCTCTACATCACAAGAGCGACATACACCTATCATTTCAATAACAATGCACAACTGATTCTTTTTAATGTATATTTATGTTCATTAAATTCCACATGGAGTTGACACCAGCTGCTCTTACAGAGTGTCTGCCGTATAGTTAACCTGGACACACAGCAAGACACAAGACTTAGCGCTGAAGGTCGCCCTTCACAAGCTCTCAACTTCTGTATACTATTACTCATTCCTAATGTGACTTGTTGCAATAAAAACACTACTAGCTAGAGCACAGAATGTTTTCCTCAAGTAACATATCACTCTACAGGAAGAGGTATGTAGTGTAATTCTCTCGAGTCTTGAAAGGCGAGGTTTTAATAGAAATCAATCACTTTGACGCCCTTGATTCTTGATTTAGTGGTTGGGTTTTGCTGTACATTACGTCTATACAAAGTGTTTGATGTTAAGTGTTGTACTGACTTGAATTACTGTATGATTTACTTGTGATTGGAAGGGATTTGGTAGCAGTTTTGTTGCTGGTTGAACATAAAACAAAAATAATGAGCAGTGATAGAATGAGTAGTTTGGAGGATGAAAACTTATCGGTTTGTTTCGTCAAAACAAATCTGTCAAAACGTAATGCCTCTTCTCCTTTTTTATTCCCAAAAATACATTGGAAAAAGGATTGATCGTAGGGATTTCTCTACCATATAATTAAAGGTCTTTGATTTTGCCAAGGTAGCAATGAGAGAAGATGTAAGGAATGGGGCCAGAACTGTTGAAATACTTAATATTGTCCTAGTTGTCAGTGGACCCCAAAACAGTTAATGTAGTGTAATTGATTCAACTGTAGATAAGTGACTGCTACTGAAAATCTTCAGAAAGACCTACAAGGTCTGGGGGGTATTTAAACATTTGAGTGTTGAGGCAATCACTGAATTATGCCAAATTTGGACATTTCATATCCGACGCGAAGTATGGATTCACCGACTGAATTGGACCCAGATTTTCAAGTGTTTTGTTTTTTTTCAAATGTTTTATTGTTAATTGACGGGGACCACTGTGTAATTGACTGCTGGATATGTTGTAGTTTGTGTTTGTTTGAAAATTGGAGAAAGCCTGGAAAAGGGTGGTACAAATCACTGTTAGGGCCTTTTTTGTTTTGTTTCTCAGTTGGTACTTATGTAGAATTAACCTGATGTTCCATAGTTGTCTTGGCAATCACCACACCAACCTCAGGCTATATGCTAAACTGTTTCTTTGAGTGTCTTTCATTTCACTGGTAAGCCTTTATATACACAACAGACTTACATGTACACAGATGCACACATTCATCATGACATATGCACTATCATAGCATTTCTAATCATACTGACGTCACATTGGTCAATGATCAAACAGTCTGCACAGTTTCAGACTGATAAAAAGTGAAGCATTGTGTTCCTGTCAGCAGTTGTTATACTGTCTTTTCATGTCTTGGAACACAAGGTAACACTAAAGTTTGCTTGATTCAACTTAATGGATTTTCCTCATGCCAAGGTGACTTACTTGATTTTTTGTTTTTTTTGAATGATTTTTTTTTGTATAGTTAGTCTGTTGTATGTCTGAAAATGGTGAAATTGAAATCAACTTATTTGGCACAAGTCTATGTGAAAAACATTCTGAAGTATTTGAGGGAATAGCACATTTTGTAAAAAATGACTATAACAATAAAAGCTAATGGTTTCCATATTTGTTTTCAGGCCAATTTATTGTTTTGTGATGTCTTCTCTCTGTTTGCACCAGTATTTGTCATGACCTTGTGTTTTGCTGGCCATTTGCTGCCAGGTTAGAGCTGCCTCACCAGGAACATGAAAGGAGACATGGACCGCTGTTGACAGGACTGAGTACTCACATCCTCATCTTTCCCCATCTCTTCCCTTCCCACAGGGACATGCCTAGGCTTGGATGGCATCAATAAACCTGAGGCACGCAGGGTCTGAGCTTGTGTGTGTTTAAAAGTGTATACGTAACACACAGTTACACACAGATTAGATAACAGTGAAGAGAGTATTTCAGGTCAAACACAAAACTACATGCATTCATTAGTGTCTCCAGAAGCAAAAGGCTCTTGCTGTAGATTAGCCTCTCCGCTGACTTACAGTGGAGACGTTTTGCAGTGGGAGGTGAGCCATCCCAGTGGCCTAGCTATTAGTCTGTGTGTAGGATGTTCAGCTGACAGGAGCTGACAGGCACCCAGAGAGGTCACTGTGGTGCAGATGATGGGTTACCATGGAAATGAGTTATTCCAATTTGTGAGCATAAGACTGTACCGAGCAGTGGTAACAGAAACGGGTGCTATCATGTTGCAAAGAGTGTGTCTCTCTCTTTAATCATTCTATCTGATCCTTTATCCGCTTCCACTGTGTTGGGCTCTGTTTTACTGTGGTAGATAACGGCAGATAAATGAGAAGCTTAATCCAAGAATCCTGCTGTCTGACAGAGAAATGTGTGTTGTAGGTGGGTGACTAGGACTGTGAAAGCTGGAGTTGAATGAGATGCATTAATAAATGTGTGTGTGTGCAATGTGGACTGAGACTGTTCATATAAAAAGAAGCTCATGGTACATAGCTGCAAAAGCCATCTAGGATTCAGGAATTAAGTCTCTCCAAGGTTAAGAACTGTGTGATATTGTTAAAGCACAGGTTTTGTCAGCCATCTCAAGTCCCATAATGATAGGAATTATGTCACGTAAATGTTTGAATCCATTATTGTACTAGGATGACTGTGACTATTTAACACTCGAAGTGTCATTATTTGGACTCGCTTGGATAGATTTGCACAGGATTTAGTATGCATGGTTCAGTGATATAACTTGAGCTGGATACCATGTTTCACAGTGGTGATGGTAACCCACTTTGCAGTACAGGCCATTATGATAAGCCTCGCCTACACTCCCGAAATACAACCAAAATTCATATTGGCTAATACATGGCCCATAAGTAGGTGTACCAACTTCACAACATTTGATCAACCAAATTCAGAGATGCTAATTTTTGGCATTTGTGCTGGCCCCAGTTGGCCACTCAAAATAGTTATCCAGAATGATTTATAATTGATCTATAATCCAACCCTGTGAAGATTGGTTTTGATAGGTCAGCCTAGCATAACTTTTTTTTTTCCTTTCAAAAATTCCACATGAGTTGTCTTTATAGTCCAGGCTAATTTGTGGAGTTATGATAGCAGGCCACATGCACGAAGTTTCCAGACCAGTGTGAAAGATGTAGCTTCTGAGATTCTGAAACAGTTGTGCCAACTCTGTTTCAAGTTTCATGTGTCTAGCATGTAATATTGCACAAAAAATAGAGTCAAATTTCTAAAATAATTTTGGAGGAAAATCAAATATATGAACCTGGAAGACAATCAGGTTTTAGTCATTCAGGTTTGAAACAATCCTGAATACTGAACAGTGAATGTGTGGGCAAGCGAGTAGGCAAGAAGAAGATGAAGGAGATTTATCTGAAGTGCTAGGGTTAATATGCTCTGTGTGCGTGTGTGTGTGTGTGTGAATGGGGGGGGGGGGGGGGGGGTATGGTGTGTAACTACAATAAATCAATGGTTTTGTGGTGATAGCACCCAAATGGAATTGTGTCACTGATTCAACTTTGTGTGTGTGTGTGTGTGTGTGTGTGTGTGTGTGTACACATGCATGCATGTGTGGGTATAGATGCATATCTGTATGTGTGTGTGCGTGTGTGTGTGTGTGTGTGTGTGTGTGTGTGCACGTGTGTGCGTGTGTGTTTGTGTGCGTGTTTGTGCATGAGAGAGCAACATATGTGTCTGTTGGCGAGCATCATTAGATCACAAAGGTGTGAAGGAGGAAAATGAGGTCCTGGTGTTCAGGAGGGTGATCTGAATACAAATCAAGTCCTCTCTCTCTCTCTCTCTCTCCCTCTCTCTCTCTCTCTCTCTCTCTCTCTCTTTCTTTCTCTCTCTCTCTCACTCTCTCTCTCTCTCTCTCTCTCTCACACACACACACACAGTCAATATTAATGAACACTGTGGTGTAAACAATAGGTAATATTTTTGGCAAGCTGTATTGCTTTGTTTTGTATATCCTGTTGTTTTATTCCTCCTCTACAGGGACATGATTCATATGCGGCAGGGTCAAAGGTCATCTCTGGCACATGTTGTGATGTCACCCCTGGACCAGCCACAGCCAATCAATCCTGCAGAGCGTCACCCGGCCTGATGGACTGTCCAGCTGCAGGCGGAGGCCACCCAGTCTCAACATCACCCGCTTTTCTTTGACCAGCGATGGTTTTGCTTTACTAGGGAAATACATTTTCCACCGGGGAACAATGATACATAATTCAAAGAATGAATGGCTGTAATTAAGAATCCATTCGTTACTTCAGAGGGCAGGGCAGGGCAGTCTGGTCATTTGTGAACATAAATAGCTTTCTCCTAAAGCCAGGAACTAGACGACTGAGACCTGTGATGTTGTCAAGATGTAAAAACAATACTTTGTTGACTTGTTTCCTCAGAGAAAAACAAATATAGTAATCCTATGATACATTGTAGATGGATACTATAAACATCACAGCAACAAAATATAAGCCCCTATATTGTAGAGGAATACTATACAAATGTAATAAAGTAGTGAGGTCACTATAGACTCACTATTGAGTACTACAGAGACATTATAGTTTGCTATAGGAATATTAGAGATATTATAATGAGTTTTCTTCATGATTAACTTTCCACTTCCAGTACCTTACTGCATATTGATTATGGAATTCTAGTCAGTTTGTTCAAAAAGCAATCAATAACAGCCTACTGGAATAATTATGAGTAAAAGATTTAGTAGTCTATTTATGAGCACAAAACAAAAGACAAAAATGTCAGTAGGCCAAGCTTGTGAACTTGCAGCATCCAAGTCTTACATGTGATCTTCTCACAAAGATGATCATGTGTTTTTGCCGCGTAGAGACAATCAAAATCATAATTTGCAGACACTATTCACAAAGGCATCAAAACCTAAACACACAATCCCCAAGGAAGGACGAGACGGAAATCGTGGAAGAAGCTCCAGTCCAGCCCTGCACGTGTCAGTGTGCTGTGCGCAGTGCGCCATCTAGCGGGCAGCAGGGAGTAACGCAGCAACACTGCAGAGAGAAGAAGAAACATGGCGACTTCCACGAGCGTCCACTTTGATACTCTGTCTTGCTTCCAGTAAATAAACTTACTCACTGAAGATCACGTTTAATCGACGGGAAAACAACAGTAAACATTAACGTAAGTAGACGGAGAGATTGATTTGAAGGCGGTGATGTCATGCAATCACAGTTATCTCAGTTAGACCTGCTACCAGGCAGCCGGGCAAACCTTGACCCTGTTAAATATCACCGACGATCACTGTCAGTGTCATGACTGGGCCCGGTGTCAGTGACAGTGAGATATTTCTACTAACAAAATGGATAAAGATAAATTCATCTAAATTACATTGAGTTACTCTCCCTTAAAGTCTGTGTTCAGCCAGGTGGCTGCACGTTTTGAGTGCTGGGTGTCTGTCCAGTAACGACAATTTACTATAATATTTCTGTAATATTCCTACAGGGACTTGGAGTGTGTATATGGTGAATTCACGGTGACCTTATTGTAGTATTTCCTATGGTGTATAATATTCTCATAGCGTATTATAGCCTGCCCGTGGTACTCAATGAGTTTATGGTCGGACTTTGATTTCTTTAGGATTTTCTGTGGTATCATTTTTGCATGATATTTTAAAGTGTTGTGGTGATACACTCGTATATAAAAATGTACTGTTCCGTTTGCACAGTATCCCAAAATGTATTACAGGGTTATCACAGTTGTTGTGCTGCAGTCCGCTGGTCCAGTGATGCAGTGCCGTGTCTCACCTGCAGGGGGCGATGTCCCGGCTGGCCGTGGTGTGTGGCGGGTCCAGGGGCGTCGGAGCGGCTGTGTGCCGCTTGCTGGCGGAGAAAGGCTGCAGGCTGGCTGTCGTGTCCAGGAACACAGACGCTGCCCAGGCCGCTGTGGCATCTCTGAAGGGAGGTACGATGCTGTGCTTATCAATTGGTTTTATAGGCATACCTTCAATATGCAGAGCAATAACCTTCATGGAAGATAAGATTAACTTTATTGATCCCCAAGGAGATCCTCTTGTGATCAATAAAGGCAAAAAACATGCATGTTAGAATGCAGTGAAATCCCATATATAATGCACTTTATGTGGTAATTGTGGAATGATTGCTGAAATGAGAGTTGGCTGGGTATGTGTATGACTGTATATACTGTAAAGTGTAAAAACTGGGTTTTTTTTTTCAATGCTGCACAACAAATTGCCTAATTAAGTCATGCAAAATCACTCTTTTTATTATCTCTTTTTATTCTCTCTCCCTCTTGAAGAGTATAAAAGCACTATTGTTTTGGGCTTTTTTGAATATTCTTGTTTCTTTAACAATACAAGCACCATGAAGTTTGGGAAATGTAAGAGTATCAAAGTTGCATTTTTTTCTTTCCTCTGAAAGTTCCTACCCCCAAAATCACCTTCTTTCACAAGTCAGCCAAAATGAAATATCAAAAATATGAAAAACTACCACAAAAATTCTATGTGACAGCATGTCCTCAAGCCCTGGCAATCATATCTATATCCATATTATAATTTCCCTTTCTCTGTTTTTCACACTTGGCACTGAGAGCAGTTGCACCCACACACACACACACACACACACACGCACACACGCAAACACCGAACCACTGATCTTATGTTTATGTCGCCCCAATTTAAAATAAATGTAGACCTGCCTACAGCTGTTAGGAACTGGCTGCATTCTAGTCATGGTTTACTTACTCACACAGACTTATCTGTTCTCTAGCCGACCATGTGGCTTTCAGCTGCGATGTCTCCAAAGAGCAGGAGGTGCAGAAGACATTCGAGGCGATCCAGAAGACCTGTGGAAACATCTCTTATCTTGTGAATGCAGCCGGCATCAACAGGTGATCCACTGATCCACTGCTGTATGGATATGATGTTGTCGTATAATGTGTTTTGGAGCTGACTTGTATGTGTGTGTGTGTGTTTTGGATGCAGGGATGGTCTGTTATTGAGGACCAAGCCAGAGGACATGGTGGCTCTGCTTCACACCAACCTGCTGGGCAGCATGCTGACCTGCAGGGCGGCGCTGCGGAGCATGCTGAAGGCCCAGGGAGCCGCCATCGTCAATATAGGTACAGTGTGTGTGCTGGAGTATTAACACTCTCCATACAAGACTTCATGCTGGTCTGAATCCAGTGGCAGCAGCAGATGATGTTATATTTTCAGTATGGCCACTAGAAGGCGGTGTATATCACTGTTACTTCCCTCATACTCACTTTTGTTCTGAAGTGTTAGATTAAACATAATGGCTTTACATTTTGTCTTCTAATTTCAAGCAAATTTTCTGTCATACAAAGAAGCCTTGATGGGTGTTTGTGTCCTGTTTGCAGGCTCTGTTGTGGGCCTGAAAGGGAACGCTGGCCAGTGTGTGTACAGTGCCAGTAAAGCAGGTCTAGAGGGCTTCACCTGCTCCCTGGCTAAAGAGGTCGCTTCACGCAACATCCGGGTCAACCTGCTGGCTCCAGGTACAACTCCTTCACTCTTCTCTCTCCATCCTCTCCCTCAGCATCTGTTGTGACCCCTCTTTTCTCATACCGCGTTTGCCCTTCCCTGTTCCTATTCATGTCGCTGTCCTCTCTCTCTCTCTCTCTCTCGCCTCCAGGTTTCATCCGCACGGACATGACAGCAGGGCTGAGGGAGCAGGACGGGGTGCGCTCCATCCCCCTGGGGAGGTTCGGGGAGCCGGAGGAGGTAGCCCAGGCTGCCCTCTTCCTGTTGGAGTCTCCCTACATTACTGGACAGGTGCTGCTGGTGGACGGAGGGCTGCAGCTGGCCATGTAGAGAATGAAGCCAAAGCGATGTCAGCAGGGCTGGTGAACGCCTCACTCTTATTATAGGAATAGAAAGTTGGAGGTCTCTTTGAAGAGGATACTCGAGGCCAGAGGACATGGTTTGGACATGAGGGCATTGTGGGATGCTTGTTCATCTTGTGTCATTGTGGAGCAGACGCATTACTAGGCATCTGTCTGATGTGTTTGGACAGTGGGCACAAGTGGTGTATTTTTTTGCTAAAGATGAGCTTTGTTCATAAAAGTAAGTGAACATGTCTGCTTTTGGACTGAGCAAGGCTTGATGACTGATGTTGACTGTGGTTTTGTGGCCATGTAAAATTCAGAGCCACAGTTCTTCGACCGGGACTGAAAGAGTGAAACACTGTGATCATGGATATATTTCTAGCCTCATCATGTGTTGGTCAGAATCCTCGCTGGAAAGAAAGCAGTCTGCTGTTTCTTTCCACAACATGGTGGCACTGCCTTCAAAGTAAAAAGAAACTTGCTTGTTGTTTGACATGGGAGGCATGAGGCTGCATCCACCAGAGAATCACTATCATCTTCGGTTGCGTGGCCTCCCATCTTCTCCCTCGGTGCTGAGTCACTCTGTCCGCCCGGCCGCAGGGGGGGCGTGGCCTGGCGTGTGTGACAGTCGCTCATGACTAAACGCCGCTGACTCCAGAGTGTCTAGCCCAGTCCAGACCTTCGTGCCCTAAGGCCCTAACTTTGATCAGCAGATTTAATGCTGTTATTTTTTCCACGACTTTGAGGCACCCGCCGCTGACCAAAGCTCTCGTGTTTCTCTCTCCCACTTCCCCCCGGGAGACCCCCACGCAGCCGGCACATGTTGCCTCTGCCCCGGCCCCCCTGAGCCCACCTCTGGAGGGGGGCCCGGGAAGAGGGTCGGCCATGTTGCAGCTGCAGCTGGAGGAAATTAGAGGCGGGAGGGGGGGGGGGGGTATTTTTAGCTCTGGGAATGTTTTGAGTGTCCGGTTACAGCGCTGGTCCTGTGGTGTGGAGGGACGGGGTTGGAGGTGGCTGTCGGTGATGATGAGATTTGAAATGCTGCGATCTCTTGTGTTACGTCTCCCATTCCTCGCTGAAACGCGCTCTGTTGCCCTCTACATGACTCGGAATCGTGGCCTTTAGTGAGAGACTGCATTTTGCACCCAGCTCTCTCTGCTGTGCATCATGACTGTTGTTTTTAATAAAGAATTGTGTTACATCATGCACTGATGAGCATTTCAACAAAGAATGGTGTTTCCACTGTGATTGATGTTGTTTTAGGAAGAGTCCGTCAATCTATAAAAACATCTCACCCTGTCTCTGAAGAGTTTGATTTTTATTAACTTTCATAACCTAAAATAATATCAGGAGAACAATCCATATACAGGCATTGATTGGCATAGAAATTAAGTCTCATATCTATGTATGTGTGACCACAGTAACTGTCAGCTGAAGCTCTGAACAGACACAGAAAAAGATGCCCATTTGATATAGTATTACAGAGGTGACAAAAAGAGTAGAGATACAAGTATACCTTGCTTTGCACGTCTCACCAGCTTAGAGTGTTTGCTAACCCTGAACACTGGAGAAAAGCTGTATTTTTATACATCCTGGTAAAAGTTGTTTGGCACTGTACAAGTGTCCAAAAATAACATGCACAGAAATTGTGTTTGCATTAAGCCTAAAAGTGATTTAAGGCAGTATATATATTTATAACACTTCATGATACAGGAAGGATTATGTTTTATCGCTGAAAATTTGAGAAATGTTTGCTGATATAATTTATGTCAAGTTTGCTGGGAAAGTAAATAAAGTCAAAATAACTTTTTTCTCATACAAAAATAAAACGGACAATCTGCGGCGTGTGTGCGACAAACACGATGAAACCTTTCACAGCACCCTCTGTTGAGTGAGAACATTGCAATTCACACTTCTAAGATAAACCATCAAAGAAAATAAATCACCAAAGTCTTCAATATCATCATCATCATCATCATCATCATCACCACCACCATCATCATCATCACCACTGTCACTGTCATTCACATCCTTCTATCAAATGTCATCTTACCACATGTAGGTCGATGCCCATCACAAAAACTTGCTGCGTTTCCTCTGCTTTTGATGACAACCACACTCAGATCACACAGTTTAAGAAAGTGACTGCTGTGGGGAAACTAAGACGGACGCCGCCTCTGTTGCTGTGTTTCATCCCACCTTCCTCTCCTTCTGCTGTACCACAAATACACTGACACATCCCATCTGTGCGCGATCGTTGGACCAACATTCTGTTTTCCAAACCTCATTTCTGTTACTACAAAAAAAAACAAAAAAGGAGAAAAGTACTGTATGTAAGGCCCGGCCTTGTGCAATATCTGTAGTACTGTGCTAATCTATAACCTGACAACACTGATACAGTATGTGATACACTGCTCTAACTACAACCAGATACTGTAGATATCAGCACTGTGCTACATAAGCCCAGATAGACTACACCATGGATGCCCACATAATAGAAGAAGTTATGATCTGGGTTCTCTCCTTCGTCACTCAAGTCGCGGGACACGACACACAGCTGCGATGCTTTGAACCGTTCAGTCTCTTGAGTCTCTCTCAATGAGTCCAAAGCCATCTTTTCTCTCACATATCCCCCCCCTCTACTCTTAGTTGGTGGAGTATTACTAATACATACAGTATTACAGTCTGTATATTGCAAATGGCACCACTTTAACATGCATAATAATTCTACTTTTCATTTCAATTTTAAACCTTCTGCTTTTACCTTTATAGACATGAGAGATCTCAGGCACTTAAACAGGCGACCCTTTGCAAAACAGGGTCAACCGCGCAGTTCATGAAACATTAGAGAGGATATTTATGAACAGTCTTTTCTCCTGGACAGGTAAACACGTCAGTGATTTTCCAGGGAGCAGGTCCAGTTGATAAAATGAAGCATGGGGGAACCAGACTTGATGGATGCTGTAATATTACGGGATACTATAAAAAAAAAACATGGGGAAAACCACGGCTGCACCGGCTCACTCTGCCCACCAACCCTTTACCCTCTACGTCATAAAGTATCAGTCTCAGGAGTGTCGGGACGGGGCTGGTGGCGCTGGGGTCAAAGGGCAAGTTTTCAGGGTTTGGGATGGCGTGTGGTACCACCCCACCCCCCACCCCCTGTGGTCTCTACAGGTCGTCACTTTCCACCAGGCCGCCGGGCTGCAGGGGGCTGGAGTCGGGGAAGAAGGCCGCCTTCACGTCCAGCCCTCTCTCCGTCAGCGCGGCATAGCGGCTGGTGGAGGGACGCACCTTCTTAGGCTTGGGGAGGTTGGGCTGCTGCCACTGAGCTGAGGACAGAACAGGTTCAACGTTGAGTGGAATAGTAGACATGAGAGTAGAAGAGCACAATAAACTATAATCGCCTGTAAGTGTTTTAGAAGCTGAATCCTTGACTTACTGTTGACATCGAGGCGCGCGGTGCTGGACACGATGCCAGCGTCGTTCTTGGCTGACACAGTGTACCAGCCGGCGTCCTCCTTCATGGCTGGCTGGATGATCATACACAGGTAGCCGCAGTTGTCCTGGTGCATGCTGGGAAGGAACATCAATACAACATCGTATTTAGGGAGAGTAGGTAGAGTTTCACAAACACACCACAAACAACTCTCTGGGAGTGTCAAACGCTTTTCCTTCCATAATGACTAGCTTTCAAACCTGCATTCCTACAGAGTGTGTGGATATTTCGTGGCATTTGTTTTAACCTGCTTTAACAGTTGGGTGTGATTTACTGTATAATGATGATCTAATGATGATAAATGTTAGTTGAGGTGTAAAACCCAGAAAATGTATACTAAATTGACCTGAGATTATCTAAACTTTCTGGCACCTGGAAACGCCATCCATCTGGTACAAATGTAGGCTGAAACAAATGTATAGATTATATATTATTTACCTGATTCTGTCTGTGTTGTGAGTGAACGACTCATTCTCCCTCTTCCAGAAGATTTGTGGGTAGGGAACCCCGGTGACACGACACTCCAGACGCACAGGATAACCCTCAGCAACACTGGTGTTCTGCAGCTTCTCCACGAATGAAGGGGCCTTGTGCATCTCTTTGGCTGGGGAAAGAGTTACTGAGGTTTATTCCTGGTCCAAAATGTACCAAATGCACTATAATATCTATATGGATTATGTACTGCAGTATCTTTTTATTTACCTGCGACAATGAGTTCCAGGTTAAAGGAGTTCTGCCCGGCTCGGTTGCTGGCGATGCAGGTGTAGATGCCTGCGTCGCGGTTAGACACAGGCTCGATGACCAGTGAGTGGACGCCATTTTCCCTCACCAGCATCTTGTGGGCGGAGTCGGGGCGGATGGTCTGTCCGTTAAGCTGCCAGATCAGGTCAGGAGTGGGCAGACCGCTCACCTGCAGGTGGCAAAACACAGCACACACTGAAACCCACTGTATGCTTATTCATACAGTGAATGATGCTTTGAGTTTGCGCAGCCCGTGCTTGTTTTTGTTTGTAAAAAAAATGAGTATATTAGCTGTATGTGTTCTGTGGGCCAGTGTGTGTTTACTGGCGGCGTGGAAACAGCAGTGTTTGGTTAATCTGTCTGTGTTGTGTTTGTCTGGAGGAGTCGGGTCGCCCGCATGCTTTCTCATGGGAACAGACTGCATGTGAAAAGAGCTCTTTTCAGCACCCGCAGCCTGCCAGAGAAACCCTACACCTGCCCCTCCCTGCCTCAGGTGCGTCCACTGGAGGCCACCTGTGAGAGCGTGCTGGTATGGATCTGCATGTGCGTGTCTAAGTCTGTCTATGTATGTGCAAATGAACAGTCATCCGTTAAGTGCGAAGTATTCAAAGATATCAGCAAGGAGGGCAGACTGAGTTGTGATAAGCAATTTTGGAAGCGGCCCCAATACACTTCCTGTAGTCGAGACATTTTTGGCATGGAAAGTTTGGAAAGCCATAAATGATTTGGAAATAAATATTGTCTATAAATATCATTGACATTAAGACACTGGAGACTCGCTGTTTATTTCTGACAAGCGTAAAAACAGACAGTCTTTTTATAGTTTGTGAATTGTGGGTCTGGTGCTGTGCTGTTTTCTGACTGATTTGTAACAGTTTTCAGACAGTGTCTTAAGGCTGCAGGGAGGTGCAGTGAAGAAGGAGAGAGGAGAAGGAGAGGGAATGAGGAAGAGCGGCGGGGGGAGTGGAAAGGGGGAAATAATTGTAGAAAGCATGAGCCCACTTAATCCCTGAAAAATGACACCAGTGTGTCCTCCCTGTCTGCTGTGAGCCATTCATAACGCAAGGAAGTGATGAAACCTATCGTCTCCACTTGTTTTTATTTTCTAAAGAAATTGGAATGCATGGGAAGGGAAGTGTTTCTTTGGCAGGACAGACACAGACCCTCCCTGAAAGCAATACAGACACAGAATTAAAGGGTGGATCTGAAATGGGTTTCTCTATTACTATGATTAACATATTCTTTTTGGTGAGAGCATTTTCCTTTCCAGTCATGTCCCAGTTATTTTAAACCCTCTCACTTTCATTGCTTTATCAAAAGCGTAGCAGCATGGATAGTGTATTCTCCTACAGAAAAAGGGCAGTAATTGAATTAAACCAGAAATTCTATATAATATGAGGAGGTTGGTTGTTGGTTGTTGATTGGGAGACAACTAACATCTAACATAGCTTCTAAGTCCACAAAAAAGTCTTTGAATCTGCAGCCATATATAAAAATGTCTCTTTCACATTACAAGTTCATAACATCATACCATACCAAACCAAGAAAACACTGTATAATTTTGACTTTTCTCCTTTTAAGGTTTAAATACATCCTTCAGTAAGTGCCCTTTCGAAAGCTATTCATTTGTTTTTAGTTGAGCGCTGGCTAAATACTCTTCCTCAAGATCCTCCCATGACTCCTCATGTGAATCTGTTAACAATGAATGCAACTGGGAGGGAAAGAAACAATTCATAGACCCTGCTGGCTGCGCTCATACTCAAGACAACTGCTACCCATTGATAAAGGCAAAATAAATTCCCAATGACAATTAACCGCATTAACTTTACCATAGCAGTGGTTTTTGAATAGATAGGGTTCTAATCTATAACATACAATAAAGTCCAGGGCAATAAAACATGGTCAAAACTCATTTTTCTCCATTATGTCATCCCAATCAATAAAGGACAATTGTTTTATATCAAATTTCCTCTGGATAAGCCTTGCCTTATCCACCAGAGGGCAACATGATGACTTTCCCTCTCTGTTTATTACAACGCGTTCACATGTTGTTACAGGTATCGCTAACAGGTTGGTGCTCTGCCTTTTGCACGCTCTTTGATTGAACTTTACGGGTGTTGCGTCACCCAGATGTTTAGGGGTAAAGCGCGTGTCTTTACCTTGCAGTCCATCCGGCAGAGTCGGCCCTCCTGAACGATGAGGTCACCAGGTGCTTGCAGGAAGTGGGGGCGGAAGTGGCGCTCCTGGATGTTCTCATTCTCATCGCCACTGTCTCTAGACCTGGACCTGGGCCTGAGGGGGAGAGAGAGAGGGAAAGACAAGTGAATCAGATTTTAAAGTTTACCTTTTTCTGGTGGAAGCTTTTCTCTAACCTTGAATTGATTTCTATTCCATTAATGGTGTAATTTTACCCAAAAACTTGTCTTAACTATCAAAAAATACAAACTTATGTTAAATTGAATACCACCGAATTCCAGCCTTCAGATGTTAATCCTATGGATAGGCCAGTTCAATTTTCATAAGCTCAGATGTAAAACTCCCTTTGGAATCTGAATCCCATGCTTTCTAGAGATAAGCACATTCTCCTTTTAATGTAAAAATGACTTGATTTATAATAAGATTTCAGATTTGAAAGACTGACCACCCTCTTTTCCACATTCTGTCCTCGCTTTTTCATGGTCATTTTTATATTTCCACTCTCAGAGCCATTATTTGAACTTTCAGGAGCACTTTGACCCAGAGGTTTATTTCCCGCTCTGGCATCGTTCCACTAGCACTGTCCTGGTCTATGGCGCTCTTCCTTAGCGCTCTATAGCGGGTCAGGACCCATAGGTGTTCCCGTGATTCTGCTCTATCACAACAATGACATCACCACCCCGCCTGCCCCTCCAGAGTGAATACACCTCCGCTAGGGAGAGAGAAAAGAGAGGGGGAGACACTGATTGCTATCTTGCTATCTGTACTCTCTCAGATCGTATATGAGGCCTTATCTAATCTAGGCGTGTACATCTAGATATCAGATTACAGATGTTATTGTCTGCTGTCTGAGTGTCTATGATCATGTGTGCATTTCTAAATATCTGGGTGTGGATGAAAACATGCTATATAGAAAATCGTTAGAGCAATTAAAAACACATAACAGAGCAAACAGGTGTTCCCTCTCATGAATACTGAGCTTTTCATCCCTGAACAGACCAGTCAAAAAAGGAGAAAGTGATTCAGCAGACAGCAAACATTTAGTGAAATAGTAGACTGCAGCCTTTCTATGCTTAGAAGTTGAATCCATTTTGCATCAGAATAATATAACTGACCCAATTTTAAATCTGTGTGCAAGTGCGTACTTGTAAGCGAGTACAGAAGCCACGCAGATGGTGAGTAGCCTGCAACATGCATGCAAGCCAGTGATTAAAGGTTGTGAATAAAACACCAAGAGACTTTGTTTGTCTCCTCTGCCTCTCCACACATTCTCCTGTCAGTCAGCGCAGCCTTACCTGCGAATGTGTCCAGGCGTGGAGCGCTGGCTACGCCCTCGCTGGTTCACTGCCTGCACCATCATCCTGCCAGTGCAGCTCACCCTGCCCTGTGAGAGAGAGAGAGAGAGAGAGAGAGAGAGAGAGAGAGAGAGAGAGAGAGAGAGAGAGAGAGAGAGAGAGAGCTTATGAGGTGCTGACACTCCACCACACCACAACCAGAAGTCAAACTGGGAGGAGGAAATAAAATGTGAGTGTGAGAGTTGGAAAGGCTGTTGGAAAGCCTGCAGCACATGAACTTTTGACCCTCGTGAAGGCTTTAGTGATTTCCTGTCTCATTCAACGCCCTCTTCCTCTTTTGGCTGGAGACTGTTATCTTGACACCTATTATTCTCTCACTAATGAGCGCTGACATCTCCAACAGGCAGACAAGGTGCCGGGTTCTGCATGTGTGTGTGTATGTATGTGTGTGTGTGTGTGTGCGTTATTTTATGAAATGGTGTGTTGGTGGTGTTTCGGGGTGTTTTCCCAGAGCCTTGGCACCCATCTTCTCACCTCGGGGTTGCCAGCCATGATGGTGTAGTTGCCATCGTCGTCCAGTGAGGCAGCAGCGGTGTGCAGAGAGCAGGTCCCATCGGCGTCACGGCTGATCCTGTAGTGTTCACTCCTCTTGGAGATCTGCTTGCCATCTTTAAACCAGTAGACCTGCGAGACAAGACAAGCCAGAACAGACCAACACGGTCACGCAAGATGACTACTTTATTAAAGGTTCTTACACGCAAATGCTGTGCTTCACTTACAACCAAATCCAAGCTTATGATTTGGTTGAACTTTGGTTGAACTGATCCAAAGTTATGAGACTGAATGCTGCCTGATATCAAAATCAGTGGTTTACGTTGTTTTTCTCAATTTTTTCTGTTTCTATAGGCCTATGCAAGTTCCATTCACTATCCAAACTATGAATGGCATACACTATCAGTCAAAAGTTTGGACACACCACATTTTTCTTTATTTTTACTATTTTCCACATTTTAGAATAATAGTGAAGACATCAACACTATGAAATACCACAAATGGAATTATGGTATGCAGTGCAAAGGCTTTGGAAAGAAATTCATACATAGCCATCAACTTCACTATTTATTCACTTCACAAATTTCAAGCATTTAAGTATAAGCCTTTAGATCAAAATGGCTTTAAGATAATGAAAAACATAGTACATTCAAACTTCTGACTGACTTTTATTATTCTATTCTTTGAAATTGTTGTACGATGGAAAATTGAGAGTAAAACCATAGAGCCTTTCTATAAATAAAGCCTCTGGAGTGCTGTGCTCTATCTCTATGCCTTTCTTTTCTCTCCTCAGTTCGTCCTGAAGCCTGTCATCACCCGGTCATTACTGCGGCCCAGACCGCCGGCCCAGTGTGAGTGCAGAGGTTGTTCCAGCAGTGGGCCTCCCCTTATCACAACACACTGTACATGTACCTCCACCCTCCATCATCAACATCACACATCAGCAACTCCCAATCAAGAAAGTGAAGCCATCATAAATGCCATGAAATAACATAGACGTATTGATGTAATAATAATATTAACAATAGCCACCTACACATCATCAGAGCAATATTTAAGCATTACATTACCAACACTATGTTCTAACACCCAGAGTGATGACATTCGTTTAGCGATGTGCGTAACCTCCCACCTTTGGTTTGGGGTCTCCGTTGACCTTGCAGGAGAAGGTGACTGGCATGCCCTCGAAGACTTTGTAGTGTTTGAGCTTCTGGTCAAAGGACGGCGCCACCCCTTGGCCAGCGGAGTCGTCGTCATGCTGCACGTCGTCGTCCGACTCCTCGACTGGAGAACGCTCCAGACGGAACTCGATCTCACTGATCAGGCGCTGCTCAAAACTGGACACTTTGTATTCCTAAACACCAGAGAGAGAGAGAGAGAGAGAGAGAGAGAGAGAGAGAGGAAAGCTAATGTTAATGATCAACACTGGTTCCCAGTAATGCGGGGGATCAACAGACAAACTTAAATCAAATGAAAAAGAACGAGAACAAGGCAAGCACATTTTAGAGCGTGCGTGAGTTGTGAGTTTACTGATTCAGTCACTCCTATTCAAGCACTTGTAATAACACAAGTGTATCAATAAAATCCTGTCTTATTCCAAATTTCCACACACCCATCAACCTGTCTTCATTTTCACCCAAAGTACCAACTTTCTCCCAGTTTCCTACTCCTCTCTGCCCAGATCTTCCACTCCTCCCTCCCACCATCTCCATCAATCTCTCACCATTGAAGTTCTGCTGAGGCAGAGGGAACATCTGGAGAGCAGTATGGTCTGATGACACATCACACAGATAATGACAGGCCTAAGGCACAGCTGCAGAGGCAGCATTTATTATTTTGAACTCACTCCTCCGCTCATAGTGATGGCAACCTTAGAAGTCGCCCATCCTGATCTATTGAGGTTCTACCCTGCAATAATACTCCTTCTAAAATGTCAAGTAACTCTAAACAGGCATATTATAAACATAGAAGAAGAAGGTACAATGTGCACATCCAGTTTAATCAGGTGCAGGACATCAGAAATTACCAAAAATGACAATAGAAGAAGGATGTCCGCCAACACTGTTGCTCCCAAAAAC
Source organism: Centroberyx gerrardi (assembly GCF_048128805.1). Taxonomy (NCBI): domain Eukaryota; kingdom Metazoa; phylum Chordata; class Actinopteri; order Beryciformes; family Berycidae; genus Centroberyx; species Centroberyx gerrardi. Next base: position 17,143,630 of record NC_136005.1, on the reverse strand, counting down.
TGAATTTGTTAAGACGCACAGAACAACTAGTTACTAGACCATTCCTTGTGTCTTCCTATGGCTCAAAAAGATATAAGTTTCCAAACAATTCCTCTCAGATGCAGAGCAACATTGCAGCATGCACCTTATGTGATGGAAAAAGTGCAGTATGGGAAAAGTTAAACATCTGCCCACAGACATTTGTTGTGCAGTCAAGCTTAAACATGCTTCAATATCTGAATCAATTCAAACATCACATACTGTATGGCAACAAACACTGATACACTGGTGCAGAGAGCAATCCTTAGCCATGCTCCATCAATGCTTGATTATCTGCAGACACACAATATACTAGACTGTCTAATCCGTTGTCTTTAACAGAAACACCTGCAACTGTTGGGAATGAACTCTACTAGATCGATGTAGAACCACAGTGACCACAAACATGAACAAATGCCTTATCGCTGCCTTTTGTTTGCCTTTTGTTCCCATATCAGCTCATTCCCAGGCCTGGTCCTGTTATGGTCAAAGTGAACACATCCAACATTTCAGTGTGACTTTGTGTGTACACTTACACTTAGGGAGTGACCACACACACACACACACACACACACACACACACACACACAGAGTGAATGAGAAAACCAGAAGGTGAGAGAGGAAAGAACAAAGTATGAGTTTCGAAATAACCTTTTGAGGGACAGATTCTCTATCAGATGACTTGTCTTCCTGTTAGGAGATAGAAGAACAGAGATATTGTCCCTGTGTTATGGTGTCACTTAGTCACTATGGGTGTCACTTGGCTCATCATGAACTACATAGGCAAGAGAGAGACAGAGAGAGAGGGATAGAGAGAGGTGTGTGTGTGTGTGTGTGTGTGTGTGTGTGTGTATTTGTGTGCATGTTCAATCTTACCTGCTTTCACAACAGAAAATTCAAGGTACAATATTATCAGAGGGAAACAGAAACACATCCTATACTTTTGTCTCACAGTGCATTGGCATTCCCAGTCACATTCCCAGGCTCAGAGCCATGCAGTGCTGTTGCGCCCCAGCCAATCAGATCGCTCCCTCATGCCAACAGGCAGCGTCACACTGAGGCAGCACGTTGCTACCTTGACCCCATCTGCTGCTGTGGACAAACCCTGTGTTCTAGTGGTGCGTATTTGCACTGTGACTTTACTTAACTAATCGGTGTTGTGTGTGTGTGTTACGTGCTGAAGTGGAGTGCTGTCTAATGTTGTTAAAGGAGAATAGAGCCCATTTACTTCTGTCTACGTGCAGTTTACATTTCCCCCAATCATTTTGCAATGCATACTGCATGTAATTAGAGTTTATTATTATTATTCGTTTTTTTTAAAACATTTACTCTCGTTTTGTCGTTTTTAAAACACAAGCTTTACGGTGTCAAACCTAGCTTGAAATGAACTGCTGTCTCGGCTAACAAAGATGCCCTAAATAAGAATATATGGACGTGACAAGAACGTTTGTGAGGCGACAAAAATATTTCCTGGCCAAGACTTCCATTTCTTCCTGCAAGTGTCATGTGATTGACTGTAAGCAAAGTGCAATGTAATGTGCACACTGATATGAAAACACTCAACTGGGGCTAACCCTAACCCAATGAAATAATGATAAAACAGAAACTTTGACAAAACCAAACTAAGACTTCATGTTTACTGTGATGGATTATCACACTGTTTTTCACACTGTACAAGAATAAATGCCAGCAAATGGCAAATTCTTCTGAAGGTAGGAAAACAAGTCTTGATATCTCCAACTACGCCGACTATGTGCAGACAAACCAGGAATAATGTAAAGGAGGCAGGCAACCTAGACGGCTGGCACAAACTTAACAAAAACACTGATAATATCCTTTCTCTATCAAGTTGATCTGTGAATGAACGAACAGCCAACACTGTACAGAGGTGCCTCTCACTCACTGGCACTTCTGCAGAACTGTTCGGTGGCTCAGAGGGGGACAAATAGCTACATGAACCTTCAAAGAGTGCTACTTCCCAGCATGCACGCAACAACACTGTGGTTTCTGCCAGTATTCATAAACAGAGCTTTTTATGGAGGGATCTGGAGGACTTTACAATGTTTATACCCTGCTTTCATAACATGCTCTTCAAAAAGTGTTTCCAAGGGGTGGAGGTGGGGGGTGGTGGGTGGAGGTGGGTGCAGTCTTTTTCAATAGTATATGAAGGAAAGCCAGTGGTCATAAGATAGGAATGACAGTTTACACACTGGCAGAGTATCAAAATAACACACATTACTTGTGTTCCAGAGGTGTACTGTATCTGTGTCATGTACATGCAACGGTGGGACATCTTTGTGAAAAAAAAAAGAAAGTAAAAAGTATGATGTATGATGTCAGGTGAGTGAGTGAGCGTGTGTGTGTGTGTGTTTCCTCTCCAGGTGTGTGTATCCTAGTAAAGGCCCACCATACCTGTGTGACTGGCTCCTCCTCTGTGTCCTGTGTGTTTAAGACTGTGGCAGCGTTGTCGGCCCCCAGCAGTCTGCGAGCCATCTTCTCCTCATAGGTTAACCTCTGGAAGCAGGGATTAATGGGTCAGCGGGGGTTAGTGTGTGAGTTGCACAACACACACACTCATACACACACACCGTCAACTAGCTACTGTATCTAAACCTTGCACTAATTAGGGATGGCGTCATGTCTGGACAATATATTATGAGGTTTATTAATGAGTGCATGAAACAAAAGCTTTGGTTATCACATGTTCAAAGACACTTTATGGATAGCAGAATGTTGGTTTATTTCAGGAATAGTTGTTTGACTTGATGGGGCGCTTGTTAATCAGTGTTAATGACGTGTTACTGAACACGCTCATTCTCTAATTGCCTACAAACACAATCATTTCAGTATGAATGAATACACTCGAACACACAAAGACTCACGCACACACTCAGATACACACACACACACACACACCTGTTGACCATTGCTCATGCGCTCCTCTTTAAAGCGCAGCTTTCTCTCCAAATCCTGGATGACGGCATCCTTGGATCCCTGGATGTCTGAGTCAGAGGTCAAGCGGGGCGTTCTGGTGACGGAGGACTTCCGGGGGAACGCTCTGCTGGACAGAAACAAAACAGCAACATTGCTGAAGATTAAAACCCACGCTGTCTGGTCTATGACACATTTTCACATTTTTTGACAAACACGTTTTCGCAACACGTCAAAACCCCTCTTTCCTCTCTTCCTCTCTCCCCCTCCCTCTCTAGGTCTCTCTCATCAGCCCTTATCTGGATGTGTCCAGCTACAGCATTCCACACAGTGTCTTCTTATCTCTCTCGTCTCCAGCAGGAATGCCAGGGTGAGAGGGGAGTGCAGGACTGAGTGAGGGGCTGATGAAAAACGACTGGCAAAGAATTAAAGGTGGAACGTCCTTGATGGAGGGAAACAAGCCGAGTGATTTCTCCCTCCAGGGCAGCCTTCAGAAGATGAACCACACCCAGGATTATCCACACAACAGCAGATTTCTATCGGCTAGCTCAACATGTAGAGTCAAACGGACAACAACCCTGGACATAGGACTCTGGGAAGTGTTTGCTTTTGACAGGGAAATACCCAGCGGCTGGGTAGAATGTATATGTGAACCCCTGACACTGAAATCTGTTTATTTGACTTTGACACACCTTTCAGTCTGCAGTCATCAGGTATGTTTTCATGCCATATGGGGGCTAAGACTATTGCACCTTGAGAACACTTTTGTGTCTATGCGTGTGGGTGTGTGGGTTTGTGTGTGTTTAAAAGGCCTCTTCAGTTTGCGCTTTCCTGTAAACATGCTGTATAAAAATGTAAACATGTCATCTTGCATCTAGCAGCAGACATCCAGCCTCCAGTCTCCAGTTGCTGCTGCCAGCAGGCCGGTCTGATAGAGGGAGAGCGGCTCTACACGCCTGAGAGACACTGTCCCTCCTTCATGATGTAAATATAGACTGTACCTTACGAAACCCTATATACAGACTACATAAGCTGATATAGAGACTCTGAGAAAGTAGTATCTGTTGTTGTGTGTGTTAGGGTTATTTGTCTTTGAGGGTACTCACACTGTCCCGTTGCCTTTAGGCAGGCCCAGGGCATTGACCGTTGGACTGCCGGGTGTGGAGGGTGTGGAGGGAAGCACGGAGGACAGGAAGCTGGAGGCTGGAGACGGAGGGACGGAGGTGAAGGGAGAGGAGGTGTCGGAGCGGGCTGGTGACATGAAGCCCGAGGAGACAGGCGGAGGGGGAGGAGGTGGGGGAGGGGGGAAGTCTTGGGCAGGGCCTGATGGAGAGGGCAGGTTACTGGGGCTGAGGAAGGGTGGAGGCGGAGGAGGGAAGGAAGGAGAACTCGGGGACTCCACGCTGCTGGCCTTGCTGAAGGGGGGCAGGGTGACCCTGCTGAAGGGTTTGTGTGAGGTGGGGGGGGAGAGAGGGGAGGACAGGCTGGAGCCTGAGGAGCCAGAGGACTGAGTGACGTAGCCCCCCACAGGCCCCGCCCCCCCGGGGCTCTGAGCAGCAATAAACTGCTTTGGCCGGGCGTAGTTGAAGGTGCTGGTCTGCATGGCTGCACTGCTCTCCAGCTCCTGGAAGGAGGGAGGAGGGGGAAGAGGAGGAGAGGGTGGAGCAGGTGGAGGTACTTCCTGGGGTTGATGCTGCTGCTGCTGCTGCGCTGGAGGCGGGACTTCCTGGTCTTGCTGCTCCTGCTGCCAATTGGCTGCTTCCTGCTGTTCCAAAAGAATCTGGTCCTGCAGCTGCTTCAGCTGAGCTGCGTTCCTGTGAAGAAGAAGAGCCATGGGCATCAGTGACAGTTATCACATACAAAATTAATGTCATATTCATACAGAATCTGGTGCTGCTTTGGACAACATATGGCTTTAAATGGGCCTGGGACAAGCTGAAACAGGCTTGTCGCTCAAATCAAAGCAGGGATACCATACTGGGAGATCACAAGACTAGCACTTAATAAAGGCCCACACTGACTCACAGAGCCACCACTGTGTCCATGTTTGATTTACTACAAGATCAGATGAGCTCCCCAGAGTCAGCAGTGGTTTTTATGCAGCCTCCTCTCCTCCACAAATCAGCACATAGTGCAAATACCCTGCTAACGCTCAACATCCTCTCAACTATTCTGCTGGGGGTGGGAGATGACTCGCTACAAAGTAACAGACACATTGTAAAAATGTTAAGAAAGCATGCGGCTGTCTTCAATTTGAGCATGATACAATAGCCTGTGCTCTGTCCAACTGTAGACAGAACAGAATTGGCAGAAATGTTAGATACCAGATGTGAGCGTAATCGCTGGAGAGTTAAAATGCCAATCAGAGTGTCAGAGCATCCTGGTCAGGCAGAAACACGATGCATTGTGAAGATGCTGTTTGTTGGAGACGCACTGAACTGTGACATGACATCAGCACAAAGCTGTCAGTCCACGGGTTTTGAACAGGGGCTAAAGTGTTTTTTTCTCTGCTCTCGAGGTGATAGCCTGTCAGGCCTGAGGTTACGCTGTTCAGAGGGGACTGCAGGGTGTGGTTAGTGCAGCAGCCCAGTGTAGTGGTATGTGCGCAACTTGTGTGTGCTTGTGTGTGTGTGTTTTCTGGGAAGGAAACCGCTGCACCAGCAGCAGGGACTGATAGGCTATCAGCCTCAAGCCTTTAACAAAGACTTGTTAAAAGGCCAGCCTGTCGACAATACGTCAAGAATGGCAAAGCAATGAGGAGATAAGTGGAACAACAGGGAAAACAGTTCCGTTCATGCTGTCTTCCCTTACAACAGTTTACCCTGATGGATTATAAACTGATGCGCAGAGGCAGATCTCAGATATGATGTTGCTCTATCTGAGATATGGGGAAAGTGAACTTCATGCTCTACGTGTGGCTCACAGCATTGTGTTGTGTCATTTTGCCAGGGATGGGTCCTGATGATGAAGTATTGTTTTTTTTCACAGAGGTGTGGCTTTCCAACTTGGTTGATTCACTGTGTTGTCACTTCAGCGTGGGAGAGAGGGAGCACAGTTCTCTGGAAGTTACAAATCCTGCTGAGCCATTAGAATTAGAATGAGTATAGACATAAATCTTATGTCCACTGTTGCTCTTTGCTCGCTGCATGTTGAAACAAACTTTACGTGCACCAGGAGGGTTTTAAAGAGGACTAACTTTGGGAACCAGAGAACAGAAGTGAACTTTTTGGAGCTGTCCTTGAGGAGGAGGACGAGGGTCTTTGGGAAAGGTTTAAAGTTATAAACCTTCAGCGGTAATGTCTATGTGTATGTGAGACTGATGAGTTCTGCTCAGGCAGAATATACTGTACATCCCAGTGGTGAGTGTTGTCAGGAGTCCACCAGGACCAAGTTCACTTGCCCAAATCTTTTCCAGATGTTGAATAATCAGTGGAGTTTTTCTACTATTTTTCATCTGCGAGAATGCACAGGAAAGCCCCTCCCTTCACCCCCCCCCCCTCTATCTCTATAGACATTTGCAAAATCAAACAAAGTTAGCGAACATTTGACAAACCTGACAGTTGTAGCATAGTGAAACAAATCCACCACATCAGCCAACAGCAGCATGACTGATTAGTCTGTCTTAGCCAGTTATTTTCTGCCACATCGGTCACATGCTCCCCCTCCCAAGGAGACTCCACATGCCCAAATAAATACTCATTAATTCAATAGCGTCCAATGCAATCACGCCAATCTGTCACAACCTGGCCGCTTTCCTTACAGGATTCACTGATCACAGCAACACATGAACTAGAATTTGGCCTGTTTGTTTTTTTCTCAGAAGTGTCCTCTTCTCTGCATACGTTTTTCTTTACATTCCCCAAAGGTCTCCTGTTCAGGCCTCCACCAAAAGAGTGCTTTTACAGGAATAGTTTGGCAGCTCCCGAGGCTTGCAGTCCTCTGTAGCGGTTTGATTCCTTTTTTGGCTGTGTTCTCGGCGCGTCAGGCAGAAGCACCCTGCCCGCCTGCTCAAGCAGAGGGGAAACACACTTAATTTCCTCAGCGCCTCGTCTCTCTCCCCAACAGACCCCTTTTACTGCCTCAGTATGAAAGAACTTGAAGACCTTTAAAAAGTTTTGCCCGTGTGCCTATGTTTTTAATACCCTCCTACATAGAGTATCACATTCTACAAAGTCGGCTAAATTTATTCAAAGAGATACCCAAAAGGTTTTTTTTCCTCTTCTCTCTGAAAATCTCCTGAGTATGTATGAGCGGCAGGCAGTGTGGATGTTAGCCAGCTGTAACTGACATCATCTCCTTGCCTTAAAAGGTGCTCTTTCTCTTTCTATATAAAGCCGCTACTTCCAAACAAACACCTTCATTCATTACAAAGCCAAAGTGCTCTGCAACCACCTTCTCTCTGCTTGTCAGCTCTCTCTCTCTCTCTCTCTCTCTCGGTATGGTCAATCAATTCCTGATTCAGGAAGTCAGACAGCTTTTTTTAATTCTAAATAAGTTTCACATGACACAGAATCAATTCATCCTTTCACATTAAAATGCACTGACATTTAGACTTCAGTCTAAATTACATTCAGCTCAACAGAATTCTAATTTTGTCTGATTATATTTTACTCTGATTAGTCTTTAAACATTTCGGTATGTATTTGACAGTGCGTGAAAAGGTCAGGTTGGGTAATTTGCAGCTGCATGAATAGTTTTATGGCCCACTTAAAGATCTGCATCCATCTAGACTCTGTGACCCTGCAAAAAGCGTAGCCTCCAGCTCTGATCGTCCAGACCGCTCTGACCACAAAGTGCTGGACAAGGTTGCAGTACACACAGTCGGTCCTGCCCTCCCATTCCAGCTGTCTCCTCTGTCTCCGTACTGCAGGTCTGCTCAGATGCGTCTAAAACAGTGTGAAACCCGACCTGCGCTTTGTGAAAATTACTGTAAATGTTTTACAAAGGGCTCAAGAAGCAGAACAGACTGACTTTCTGTTCATTTCAGGCCTCCATTCGCTCTGTCTTTCTTTGTCTCTGTGGCGGAGCGGGGCTGACTTGAGAGGGAACGGTTCCTTCTGTCGCCATGCCAACGGCCCAGTGTTTTGCTGTTCTGTTCAGAGCCAACTGGCCCACAGAGCTCCGGGCCTCGGTGAGAGAAAACGCTCCAGTTCCTCAGTGTCATTCCAACTGTAACACTACATTACTCTTATGTCTCTCTCTCTCTCTCATTGCCTCTCTCTCTCCCTCCATTTGGTGGTATAAATAGGCAAAGCAGTTAAATGTTATGTCTTCCTTTCTCATCCTGAGAAATACTTTCTCTTGGGCCGGTTTCTGTCTGTAAATTCTTTTGCAAGTGAGAGGAGGACTCAGGCAAAAATTCAAATTGTTTTGTCTGTGTAATTGCTTTGTCTTTGTCTTTCCAGTTCCTACATGGAAACGTTACCAGCAACAGTGAGATCAACTGACAGTCACTTAATTGGAAGTGTCTCTTCAAAGCCCCATGATGTATCAGTCAGACCCAGCTAAACACAGACCATGCCAGACACGACACAGTGGGTTTTTCACCAGCAGCTGCCTCCACTCCCTGCACTCCAATCATCCTGCTTTAATCAATGAGGGCTTTAATCAACATATAAAAATGGCCGTGTTTACTCAGCGCTGCTTGTTTGCGCTTCCTGGACAATAATGGCCCGAGGTGCGTGAGAAACCCATCTATTGTTAGACTGAACTAACAGCGCAGAGCAAGCTGGGAGCCATCCGCGGGTTTAACTGCTGCCCTTGTTTGGGTGCAGAAGAGCGGGCGTCTCGTTAGGTCCGCAGCTGGCTGAAGACAGAGAAGAAGAAGATGGAGCCGTTTTATTAGACTCCGCCGGCAGATGACAGGAAGCAAGACAGGGAGGACAGGAAGTTGTTGAGTGTAAATTGCCAGTAATGAGGGGATTCCTTCTGTAAACAACAACATGAGGGGAACTTCCTGCAGCAACTATGGCTGTGCCTAGGTTCCCTTTAACAGTCTAAGGCTTTTATAAAGGCAAAAGCTATCTGCTGTGCAACAAGTGTAACTAGGAAAAGCTTAATGCAGTGGGGAGAGGAAGGCACAGTTTCAGGCTATATGCTGTTTGTATGTTTGCATTATATCTGTTTCTGCATACGCCTGTGGCTTAGTTAAAGTGTGACCTTGCCAAGTGTGAGTGATTTATACCCAATACTCAAATGCAGCTCCGGTATCACACCTCCAAAACAAACACAGCCCCTGTCACCACAGTGGAAACCCGGCCTGAGGCGGTTACACAACCACACAGCCTGAGCCGGGCCCGTGCCTCGGACCAGGGGTTTATCACACCGGGAATGCAAGGTGAAATCACCTGTTCTATGGGTGACTCCAGCTGCATACATGCATAATGCACCTTTACCCCCCTCCAGACTAACACACCTATCCACAGTCACACAGGAGTGGGGTGCGTTTTGTTTTGCTGCGCCTACACACACCTGGTTCACAGTTCGCTCACATGTACTCACCGCTGAGCGTTGCGTCATCATTACAATGCGTCAACCTGAACTTGCCTCACACCTCCCAGCAGGAACAGACTCTGACATACTGACTGAACCAACATCTGACTGACTAGTAGATTGACAGACTATGACTAAGACTGAACTGCTGGTGTCCTACGTATTGTGTGATTGACAGACGTAAAGGAAAGTGATTGTTTTTTCTATCATCTATGACAGGAGCTGCGTCATGTTGTGGATATTTGAAACACTTGTGAGGAGAGTGAGACCTTTGCAGTGTCTGTGTATGTGTGTGTGTGTGTGTGTGTGTGTGTGTGTGGTGAGGGGTGGGGTGGTATGATGATGGGTTACTAGATTAAAAATGAAAACACCAAGATATCATCAGACAGTGGAGTGTTTGTTTATGACTGACATCATCTTCAGATTAACACACACACACACACACACACACACACACACGTAATGCTTTGTGATCATAGTGTTGTGTAAACACAGTTTGCTGGATAAACTTTCATACGGGGGGCCTGGTGACGCAGCAGGCTCTCTCCCATCTTTCCTGTTCTTTTCCACTGTATACTATTGTGTAAAGCACAAGTAAATACAAAATAATCTTAACTTTACATCTAGAAAATTCAAGAGCCTCAGTTCCAAGAGAAATAGAGGCAAAACACACACATAATCAGGCAATTTAAGCTTAATGATGTCCAAATGTTGTCAAATCCTGGGTACATGTCTTTGGAACCCAGGTTAACACACTGACCTGACCTGTATCATCAGTTGATTCTAACAAAAACTCCCCTGCTCTCTCTGTCTCCCTTTCTCTCTTTATCTCTCTCTCTCTCTCACACACACACACACACACACACACACACACACAGACACAAATTATTTTCCTAACTCCCTCCTCTCCAAGTTTGGCTCCCTGCACTTTCACAAGAGAGAGCAGAGGCTCAAAAGGAGCCGTTCCAAGTTTCCAAGAACATTTCAGTAGAATCCCACAGGCCGGCCGACCCCCAAAACTAGGGTGCCGTATCGTCGGCCCATGACAAGATGCAAATACAGCAGGGAACAAAAGATTCTCACACGACACGCATACAAAAAGTGCTTTACTCTTTGTCTGCGACTTCCATTCATTCAGCTCTTTACTGTCAGCTGACATGTTTTCTCTCCGTCTTTGTTCTCCCAACGTCCTTAACTTATTTTCAACCCCTACATGTTTCTCCCCCTCTCCTCCCCTGGTACCCCACCCCCCTCTCCTCCTGCTCTCTGGCTCTAATTGCACACACACCACATAAAACAGAACCAGACTGTTTTCCTTTCCCCCCTCTCTTTAAAACGTAGCACAGAGCGTTTGTCTTATTCCAACCAGACCAACAGTTCACGGCTGCTCCAATTCACCCACTTTCTCCCTGCCCCACTTTTCTTCCTTTCACAATTATTTTCTGGTGGTATTTCATATAGAAGTGTAGGTGAAGAGGGCACGCCACAATCAGCGAGCCCTGCGTATTCTCTATACCTCCATCCATCCCTCCCTCTTCTTCTTCTCCCCGCTCCTCCTCCTCCCTTCCCCTCTCTCTGTCCAGCGAGACGGAGAGTGTTTTTCTCTATAGCAGGAATGCTGAAGACATTCTTCTCTGGATTGGAATGGGAAAGACATCGCCATCAAATGGGATTAACAGCAGGAGTGGAGTGAGTGGAGGAGGAGGAGGAGGAGGAGGAGGAGGAGGAGGAGAGACGGAGAAAGAAAAGACAGGCAGACAGAGAAGAGAGGCTCAGAAACAGAAGAACTCAAGTCTGTGAAAGAGTTACAGCCAAGCACGCCACAACCGTTCTCACCTAACAGACTCTATTGTGGCAACTAATCCATCTGACTCCGCAGAGGAGCAACGCAAACAAACCAACCTCACCGCATGAACACAATCGGCTCTGCATCACAGACACAACACTGATACCCAATGGGAAAACTACAGACTTACACATTGCCTTTGCTATAGCCTTAGGAGCAACACTGATGTAGCTCTTCTCTAAGTCACAGACAGACACTACCGTCAGTACCGCACTTATTCCCTTGTGTCTTTCTCTAGAAGTCTCAACTCACTACCTTTCCTGAGCCTCCAGCAAATGAATGGGTATCTCACTCTGCCTCTTTGTGCTCCAGAAAACCACACATCCATTCTGAAAACACATGCTTTAGACATTAACATGCTGAGTCGGTAAACCATGCAAACATTAAAAAAAAAAAAAAAACTTTTTTTCCCTCTATCATTTGTCCTCTCCTTTTTCTGCTCCCCTCATTCAAATCAGCCCATTTCGGTTTAATGACAAAGTGATTTTAAACTTGTGGTTTGGGTCGAGTGCTGTTTAATTTCCAAACAAAGATGAATGTGTATTTTTTCACTGGCACAAACAGCCAAACAGGCAATAACTTTTTCCTCTCTCAGACTTCAACGATTCAAAGTAAAAAAAAACAAAACACATTACTCAGTCTACTCCTACTTTATCCTTTCTCCATCATTCTCTCACTCTTGCTGAAGTCTGTTTAATTTAACTTAGGCAAACTAAGTTGTCAGTTTATACAAGAGAGTAATTAAGAGTTTTACCTTCAGTGTTGTGGTCTAGGTGTGCAGCAGCTCAGATATTTCCCTGCAGGAAAGTTAAGTGTGTGTCGGAGTGCCGGTCTGCCAGGTATGAGGAGCATATATAGAGCAGCGAGCAGCCAGACAGTGACAGACGCAGCCTCTCTCTCTCTCTCTCTCTCGCTCTCTCTCTCCGCATGAGTCAGGCTGAGTCTGTCTGAGCTCCACCTCTTCACAATAAAAGCTCCCAGCCTGCCCTAAGACACCCCTTTCATAATAAAAGCTCCATGACTTGGGGCTGTAGTGTGGGCTGCTGACCTAGGAACTTCCCTTTCAGAGTCGGGCACCAAAAATAACAACAGCCAACTGTTTTTAAAGTGAGAGGAAAAGAAAAGATTAATGAGAAAGAGAGGGTGAGAGAAAGAGAAACACCCAGATCTCATTGCATTACTCTTCCCGCTGTCTCTGAATTTATATTGTTTCTTTGAATGATTGAAGAGACTTTCATTTAAGAATTTAATCATCTGAGCTATTCTCTCAGTTTCGGATGACACAAATAAGATATGTCTTTTGTAAGGTATCATTTGTTAACTACGCCCTGCCTGGAAATAAAATCCACATTCTGTGTACTTCTCATGGCCACACAGAAACATTATCTGTCCTTCACATGTTAATAGAACAGAGTCACTATTATCTACATGCCAGCCACATGGAAGCGAGAGAATAATAGTCACAGTTTTATGTAACACTACAGTCGAGGACCTTTGGAACAGTTTGAGTAATGGACACAACGTTCCCCTGCCACTGCATGCACAGTCCCATCCCGCCACCACCCCACAGATCTGGTTCCAGTCAATGAAATATGTGCATTTCTCAGTTTCCCAATATGAGATTTTCTCCTTCATTTTTGCGGGCTGAGATAAAACCTTTTTGGGGCATTAATCATTTCTATTTTAGTGTGCAATGTCTCTATTTTTAGAGGTGGTCTGTGTTTTCCAGCACTCCTCTACGCTGCTCCCGTCTTTCAATGGCTGGCGATGAGTCACAGCACCGTGATGGACGGTGGGAGGCCAGGTTATCCGGCCCAGTGGGGTGCGTGTGTATGTGTGTGTGTAACGGGGGCAGGGCAAAGAGCTTTTGGGGCAGGGGCCTCCCTCTCTGGAGATAAGAGTCATCGCCCATGTGTTGAGTCACAGCCCAGTCAGAGAGTGAATCTCCTCCGCACTCAAAGTCAGGTTTGGCGTCTACACTGTCATGACAGTGGAGCATGTATACATTATGCTGTTATGTCACACACACCATGTAATTAACATCCACAAGTGGAAGTGGTGTGTGTATGGATGTGGGTCTGACTGGGAGTGTGTCTAACGGCACATCCTCTCTATACCACACATGCAACCACACACACACACACACACACACACACACACACACACTCGCACCAGGAACCAGGGTCAGGATCTAATCAGAGGTTGATTGACTTCATCCGGAAACAATGCGATTCCCTGAGTGTGTGTGTGTGTCTGTGTGTGTACGGTAATGTGTATTTATCCGTGTGTGTTTCTCAGTGTTTAACATACCACAGCGTTCTCTCCTGGGAAACACAGCCTGCTTTCTATGAGGGGATCACTAAGGCCTCTGAGTTTCCATGTTGTCAACTCCCAAGCATACACCCTCGTCTCTCGCTCTCCTCATCTCTCTCTCTGTGCTTCTTTTCATCGCTCTCTTTCTCTCTGCTCACCCCTCTTTCTTCCAGCCCCCTCTTAATGTTATGAAGGTCAGCTCAAAGAACTCTCTTCCTTATTTGGAAAGCTTCTCCATTCCATGCAGGTCATTCTAGCCCGACCGACCAATCCAGTGGTTAGTTCGTGTGGTGTCTCAGCCAATCCTGTGTCTCCCATGTCCTTTTAAGGACTGCCCATCTCTGACTCTGGAGGTTGATGTGGAATTATCTGCTTTCCTGCTCTCTGTGGCTCCCTTGTCTCCCGTGACTTCTTTTTGCTTTTTTTCCCCCTCTTGCAGACTCTTTCTCTCCCCGATGACACTGTTCAAACTTTCTTTCAGTCTCTGCCTCTTTCCATTTGCTAGTAATCAATTTACCCCCTTGGTCTGCATTCACCGAGGCAAAAGGCATCCATTAAGAGAACTGATCCACAATCTGTTTTACTTCCATTTTTAATTGGACTTTTGATGACGATGAACCGCAACCCAAGTTCTCAGTGTGTACCTAGCACCATATGTGGTTCTTTAACATGCATGTTTCCCGCGTTCCATAAAACCACACGCAACACCTCTACAAGAAAGTGATTGTTAATACTTCATTAGAGAGTTCATGAGTTGCACCTCATAAACACAAACACACTGCTGAGAGGAAGCTCTGAGTCACAGCACAGATATGTGACAAAGCCTGGCAGCCAGAGCCCCTTGCTCAGCTCGCAATGCAACACAAATACATAGATGCTGCTCCAAACTGTCCAAACTGAAAGCAACAAACCCCATAACAACCCAGAATCCTAATAGTAACGTCCCACATACACATCCAATATGAAGCATAGTCTGAAATAAAGCTATAGTCATAAAAACCAACACCATATCACCTGCAAGTGTATTAGGCTTCATACTGTAAACACTTTTGCAAGTAAACGTTCTGTGTGTGACAGCATGAGACTGATGGAAAGTTGGCAAAGAATAGTTTGTTGCTTTCAGTTTGTCTGCTGTTGCCCTGACAACAACCTCACTGGGGGTTAAAGAGGTTTGGAGCTACTGCAGAAATCATTTCATCTCGCTGGTATGGCAATTATGCCGCCGGAAAGGGACTGAAAGGTATAGGGTCAATCCGCATGCTATACACAGCACATTAAAGTGGATTAGGCCCTTCCTCGTAAGTATGCATGCCTTAGAAACATATAAGTTATACACACATGGTGTCACTTACAGACTGCCGGCCATGTTGTTCTAAGCTCCCGCATGTTTAGAATTGCTAACCCTGTGTGTGAGTGTGTGTGTGTGTGTGTGTAAGTGTATGTAAGTGTGTGTTGTGTACATGCACCTGATTGAGAGAGAGAGTGAGTGAAAGAGCCAAAGAGGCTGGAAAGCGAGAGAGCGAGAGCGTGCGTTATGCAGTCAGGAATGGGAGTTCCCGGATGCCATGAGTGTTGAGGCACCACATGTTGGGTCATGACCTCACACCCTGCCATTTTCTGGCAGCATTTTAACACATAATAGTAACCTCTGATCTATAGCCCCAGGAAGCTAATTGTTGCACGCTGCCTGCACCTTTCCACTTCCTCCCTAGATGCACACAGACATAGCTTGACCTCTACCTGCCTTTCCCCAGGCTACTTCTGCTCCAATCTCATTTCATTCTAGTATCAATTCAAAACACTGTAGAATATAGTGCAGAAGTTGCTTAATCCTTGGTCTGTTTAAATTCTCTCTCTCTCTCTCTCTCTCTCTCTCTCTCTCTCTCTCTCTCACTCAAATTCAAATTCAAATCTGCTTTATTGGCATGACAGAAAGGATCTATGTTGCCAAAGCATTTGCAAAGGATAAAGTCAAATAAATAATGGATAATAAACAAACAATTCTACAGATTCTATACATATCATATCAAAAATGTAAAAGTATTTCAATACATTCAAAGTAACTGACGTCAATGTATAACAATACTGGACATTGGGAGGGGTGGGGAGCTCTCTCTCTCTCTCTCTCTCCCTCTGCACTACCAACCTGATGACATTATCATAGCCTTTTTTTGTACAAATCAACAGCAGAACCAGAGAACCAGCTAACATAAACGTGTGACTGAATCCTTGAAGGCTCTTGGGAATAACATGAAATCAATGTTATGTGAAAAGGCAAAACTGAGGCTGTCAAGTGCTGATATGTGCCTGCTTTTCATCATCAGTAATCTTAGTGTAATCTCAGCATATTGAGTAAAAATGAAAGTAGAGCTCCATAAAAAAAACATCCAACACAGGCATTGTTGGTCTGAGCTCAACTCAAACACATAAAAAGCGTTTTCTGAAATGAAATACGTGCAAGAGAACAATTTCGACTGTCAGAGTTGATTCCTGGTCTTATGAAAGAGAGATTAAGCTTTGGAATGGTTGGAGGATAATTGTTGCCTCTGCCAGAGCACTGAGTGTCTGACGCCCACCCAGAGATTATCCCAGCCTGTAATATAATGTTTTGCCTCTATTATCACGGTCAATAGCATGGCGGTCACACCTTGACATATTTCACTGGCTTGTCACTTATGAATGAATGATTGTCTTCTTCTTTGTCCTACAACAGTTGTTTTTAGATCTCAGTGAAGTGGTTTCTTGAAATGGTTGTCTCCCAAACTCTCCACACATTAAATAACAGAATGACGTGCCTTAAAGTTTCACTATATAATACTGGCAGATCTAGATGTAGTATGTTGACAGCAGATCTTACCTATTACCTGCGGGTATAGGCAAGTTACCAACACTTGAAATCATTTCAGCAGCACAGGTACCATAAACAATTTATGGATGGCAAAAATTTGAAAACACACAAGCATGTGCATGTGCGCGGTGTTTTTCCTCCAATATTGGCAAGGATATGTCATAATGCCTTTGAAATACAAAAAGTTCCTGTGAAATGTCACACCGGGCAAGTATGTACTTTTATCAATACAGGAAAGCTGACACTAGACACCGCCTCCACTGACACCTCATCCATCAACACACACATGCACACAAACGCATGGATACACACACACACACACACACACACACACACACACACACAAATTTACAAGTTCCAGGTGTTATCGGTCCGTTTGTGATATTGCTTTATACAGTAGATGGTCATGCATGTACAGTTAAACCCCTTGTGAGCAGTGAACACAGGGGAGTTCATACTAAATCAGGAGAGAACATTTATTCTCTCCAAAATGGCAGCCCACTGACCTTACACTGAGATGCTAGGTCTCATCCACTTGAATTATGGCCTGTCTCACAGCACTGCTATCGTCCCAAATCCTTTCACATCTTCGTTCAGACTCTTGTACACAAATGCCAGTCTTTAGAGCGCTACCCAACTGACTCTCTCAGTCCAGTAGGCTGCGATCCTAAAATATCTTTCAGTAGCCGCACATAGCACGCCTGCTTAAAGCAATATTTCACTTTGGCATAACATTTTTTACATACTTAATCTTCAATGGAGTTTCTGCAACCACCAACATTGGCTGTCCCAGTTATCTGTAACTGTGGTGTCACTCACTAATGTTTTGTCTTCCTTGCAGTAGTCTGAAAATCACACTTCTAACACATTTACCAACTAAAGCAATTGACACAAACATTATTATTCGTGTTCTGGCATCGCACATTAAAAAAATTGATTGAAAAAGTGGGAAAAAGCCTGAATGCCACTGGTGCATACAGAGAGATAGTGCTGCCAATTCACTCTCCATGCTTTATCAGTCTATTTTCTACCATGTGCTGAAAGACTGTTTTCTCTCTCAACACAAGCCATGGCTCCGATCCAACGAGCCGATCTGAACCGCTCCCCGGAGAGTTTCCTTTGATTCTTTTCCTCGGGCCTGGCACCAGCGCTGGGCATCGAAACCACACGCCAACCGACCCACCTCTCTCTTCCTTCAGCGCAGACAGACAGCAGGCCTGTTTTCACAGCTCAGGTCTCCTGCAGCCCCCCAGCCTGCCAAGTCATACAACCACTTCCTCCCCCCCGCCAGCTCAGTGTTATTAAAGCAAAAATCCTCCCTAACAGAGAATTTGCATATGTTATTCCTAGGATTTAGAACAATTTAATCTAGATTTGCGAACATGAACACATGTCTCCAATAGCTATAAATATAAATGTCAAGATTCTAGTGTTATTCTATGCAGCCGGTCCCTTTATAATCAGTGGCGGATTGACTTTTAAGGTGAAAACCCAGGATGATTTTCTGGTGATATGAGTATATTTTTTGTCTAAGAGCACCAAAATAAAACAATACTTATTTGGATGTAAAAGCTCAAATAAACATTCATTGGCCTCCACTGTATGGAGCAGCTCCAGAAATAATTTTCATGATGACATCAGAGATGAGAGTCTTGGCACTCGGGTCTCAAGCAGAACAAGTCACTTGTTGAAATAAAAAACCTCCTTCCAATAGACACTGACCCCCAGTCCCTTTTTTTTAAATGCAGTGAAACAAGAGTTATTGCATGATATTGCTTTGTTTAAGACAGTAGGGTCATAGTTTCCATTCTGTCTCGATTCAATTTATAGCAATTTAACAAAGTGCTCAATTAGAAACTCAATTAAAGTTATGGAGCCTTAAATCAACTCTTGTAAACACTGAAATAAAGGTCATGAAAGTAACAAAACAGGATCACTTTTCAAAGGCTGCAGACTTTGCTGTGCTGTTTTGGTGTTGCACAGCAGCATTTGGTTTTACAGAGAAGAAATAAAGTATCAGTCTATTCAGGACATGTGCTGGACAACAAGCAGGATATGATGAAGTCTATGATAAGCTCAGGGGTTTTAGGTCAAGAGTGGTCAGCCTGTGTTCCTACAGCTCCCCTGAGGAAACAGAGTGGAGTCTGACCTCTTTTACACGGCACAGAAACATGACCCTTAGCTAATGGCAGGCCTGCTGTTTTTACTGTGTAATTACAGAGGGGAGAGGGCAGGAGAGGGATGGCTTATGCCATCTGCATGCTTCACAGTGGGGAGCTGATTGTTTCTGGCAGTGTGTTCATGTCATTATTGTGGAAAAATTGTCAGAGAATCAGCTTTTACTGTGATCCTGCAATTTGGAGAACCCCCAAACCATTGCAAAACAATGTTCCAACATGTTAAAATCCTCAGCTACAATAAGTCTGACTGCCACACGAGGCCCCACTCACTTCACACCCAGAGCCTCACCCACACAGCCAATTCTTTACCTGTCATTTTCTGTCTCCTCCTCTATATTCTCCGCTCTGGAAGCACAGAATTAACAAAGCATCAAGGTTTATGTCAAGAGTTACACAATGAGCATCAATGAGGAGGATTCAGAACTCCAGTACACATGCAGTGCACTGTAGGCTGCACAAAGCAAGAGCCAGGCCTAGCTGTCTACATGCATCCTGCCGCATCATAACAACATTGTCATCCCTTGGTTGTTGATGACATATTGTTCTATACTGTGCCAGTCATAACATCAAAAAAACGCTGCAACAAATCCTGTCTCGGTTCTGTAAGTTTTCACAAGCTAAAAAGAAAACTTGGAGACCTTTCTAAAAGGAGAGTGGAAAAGAAAAGAAAAGAAAAGAAAAGAAAAGAAAAATACATCAAAACCAACCACTAGAACACACTTCATGTATTTTTGTCAACATGGCCTGCAGTTGGGTTCATGATCAGACATGCATCAGTAAGTGAGAGAGGAACCATGCAGTCAGCTCCACATACAGGACCACTGAAAACAAAGCCATTCAATGCCCAACTCTCCTCCAATAACACAGACATCCTACCCGATCCCTATAGAGCTCACAGAAAGGTGCTGAGGAAAAAACAATGGCCCCGTCCTGGGCTGGGCATGCAGACCGAGGTCAGATAGAAACAATAGGAGCCATCCAGCAAAAGCCACACAGATCTGTTTACAGCAACAGACGCACAGCAGCTGGCAGGCCGGCCCTGGCACACATGATGGCACACTGACACCAACATAAAGGCAGAGGAATGCTTTTGTTCTAAAAAAAAAAAAAAAAAAAAAAAAAAAAGGCTGGGATTCCCCTTTAACCCTTTCACAAAGCTGAGACACAACACTATCAGTTCCACCAGGCCTCAGTCGGTCCTCCCAGCCTGTCTGCTTCCCGCTGGCCCTCCCTTGACTAGCTGACCCCCAGGGCAGAGAGACAGGTACTCACAGCTTTGGCTTGGGCTTGGTAGGCAGCGGAGGACCTTCCTTCCCAGGGGATGGAGACAGCTTGCCTGGGGTTGGAGGTGAGTCTGGCGCCGCCTGGGGTGGAGGTTCCGTCATAAATTCAGAGTGCGGCGGAGGTGGAGGTAGGGGTGGAGGTGGAGGAGGTGGTGGTAGGGTCTCCTTAGGCAGGCTGGGCGGTGACGGTGGATTCGGGGGTCGGCCGTTCTGTAGCGACCCCTTGCCCTCCAGCTCTGAGCCCATCTGTACGGGCGGCAAGGCCGACAAGCTGGGCCAGATCTCCAGCTCGTTGACGTGGAAACCCTCGGCGCTGGGCTGAGGCAGCGTCTTGGGCGGCAGCTCCAACAGGCTGATCTCTGTGGGTGGGGGAGGAGGGGGGAAGCCTGTGGCGTCCTCAAACCCTGAGCTATCACCAGATGCGCCATTACTGGATGAGTCCTCAACAGCTGAGGGAGAGAAACAAGGACAAAGACGCTTGACTTCAGTTTACATTTTGTTCTGGCCACCACCTTACTCAGTAGATAAAGATAACACACACAACGCTGCATCAAAGCTACGTGATGCTGATCTGAACAGATCTAAAGCAGCAGCTGGGTCCAGTCAGACTGATGCAATTCATGTTTATTCAGCCTTTCCCTCAACTGTGTGGTGAGTACTGTACTGCACATACACAGATCTGTCTGTGAGAATAAACACAAAGATATTTGTGTCCTCCAACACTCACACAGAGCTGCTCATCATCTCAAGCCTCTCACCTTCCTCACAGACTACATTATAATAAACAAGACAAAGATGGTCATCTGGATCAGAGGAAATACCAACTGACCGAAAACCACAGGATCTCCAGGAAAGATTATCATAGGTCAATGTCATGACCAAGTCCTGATTCATTTGACAGATTTAATTTCATTGGGAAAATGGACTGTGCTACAATAATACAGCTGTAGCAAATGTGGAAATTTGAGTTTCATTACAAAATGAGATATCCACCATTTGAAAACATTAAGACCTACTAATAGAACATTAATGTTGGAATAAAAGTCATAATAGTATATTATTCAAGTTATTAGGTAACAAAAGACTGTTGCTTAAAAATTGGCAACAAAGAAGATATAATCAGATTTGATTTAGAAAATATTGCAAAATTAACTTCAGGCAGCAATTTTCTTCATTTGTAGAATATTTTGTTAGAACCATTTGAGTACATTGAGAGCAACTTAAACCCACCCGTTCATGCTATTACACTTTTTGGGACATTAAGAACAACCAAAAACATGTTCAGTTTACAGTAACTATATCCATGTTAAATCGTGTGCCTTCTAGCTTGTGTAATGCACAAACTCTGCTTTGTAACAACATGTTGATGATCAGTTTCTTGCAGTGTTAGACGCACCTGCGGTGACAGTGAGTTGGGCTGTGCTGTTGACAGAGCCGTAGAGGTTGGCTGCAGTGCAGCAGAACAGACCTCCATCCTCTGGAAAGGCCTCAGCTATCACCAGGGTGCAGATCTCCTCTGGAAAACAATCACCATAGATACACTATAAATGATCTAACCATCATTTATGATCCTAGAAGTTAGATTTTATTAGTAAAATAGTCTGAAATCTGTCAGGGGGCGATGTGTGCATAGTGGATGAGCAGAATAACAGGACAGACTTGAACTTGATGGACAGTGATGTGCGCAGGGATGAAACCGAGTGACATGTTGACTGTCCATTTGTTTGTAATGGGAGGTAAGAGGGACATGTGATGGACAGGTAGACAGATGTTATGTACACGGTAGACTGATGATGGATAGGTCATGCGGACTGGTGACTCACTGGCCAGCGGCAGATCAACAGACGAGACAGACAGACAGCGGTGGGGGGAGAGAAGACAGACACATACAGCAGGCATGGATGTGACTCTTCAAGTAGGCACAGAGAGACAGACAGACACACACACAGATGTTCAGGGATGTCTGAGTGACTCACAGTGTTTCTGTCAGAGCCTGAAAGTAACACCTGATGTGCCCCCTTAGTCACACAGGCGGGAAAAATCTGAACGTAAATTAGCGTGTGTGTGTCAGTGTTTATATGTGGGTGTGTTTGTGTCTTGGGGGTTTGGAGGTGGTGGGGGTGTAGTTGTCAGACTTTCCCAGGGACTCCCTCTGACTGTCCTAGATATGATGATGAATGTCTTGCGAGACATGGAGTTATCAAATTGTGATATTACTGTAGTCATAACCGGGTGACAGGTTGCAACTGATTATACAGCCCTCAAACGCAGCTCAGGTTTCACAGACACAACTAATAATCCGTGACTAATTTTGCTGAATGCTACAGCAAGACTGCACTTGGCAGATTAATACTATAATAGATTTGTCAGGAAGTGAGGTGACATACCTGGCTCAGCTGCAGATCGAGGCTCTGTTACACAGTACGCCACAGGCAGAGGGAGGAGAAGAAAAACAGTAGGTTGTCAATTTCTGCCAATCATGATTACCGTGCATTTAATAAGCATTTTGCTACAATGAGCCACTGAATGTCTCACTTTTCTGGAGGATGCGAAAGTCTGGGGAGTCCAGGATCTCCTCTCCCTGGCGGTACCATCGGACCTGCAGAGGAGGGCTTCCCCGCACCCTGCACTCCAGAACCACCACCTGGCCCTCGGACGCCTGGGCATCCTGCAACAGCTGCACAGAAAGAGGGGACCACAAAAAACAGCAAGGAGTGATAAAGTGAGAGAGAGAGAGAGAGAGAGCAGTAATAGGAAAAAGGAGCGAGCGAATGAAAGGCGAGGATGACAAGGAGGTGAGAGGAGAGTGAAATAGATAGGGAAACGGGGAAGTCCGGAGAGAGAGAGACCGCATGGGATGAATGGAGACAGAGACAGAGAGGGAGATGACACACTTGTCATGTAACACCATTCGAGGGACTGGGAGGCCGGCAGACACTGACCCTTATCTACAGCCACTCTGTTTCACTGCGGGACAGTGCGGTGCTGTCCGGCCAATCCTGTGACAGCTTCTAGTGTTGCAGAACCAAAGGAAGCCATCCGTGTCGGGGCGGACGGAGACGCCACAGTGTTGTGTTGACTCTTCCGCTAGTCAACAGAACGGGGCCCCAGTGAAATGGATTGGCATATCCATCAGCAAGAGACACTCTATCGCTTTGCCTGCGTGAATAAATGTGAGCCTGGGCCTCTCTCTCCCTCTGTGTGTGTGTGTGTGTGTGTGTGTGTGTCTATTTGGGCGCATGGGTATATTTTGGGAAGACCAGGGGTGGAATGTACATCATGTGTCTTGACAGTGTATGCGTGTGCATGTGTGCGTGTGGCATGGGTGACATCACAGGGCTGACTTCACCAGAGGCGGACATCCTCTCATTGAGATGATTAAAGCCTGCAACGGCTCTTGAAGGGGGTGGGGGTGCGGGTGGGGGTGGAGGTGAAGAAAAACAAATGTCTTTTTGTAATGAAGTGGAAAATGATTTAGGAGCTGGCTGGCTGGATGAGAGTGAAACAGACCTGACCCTTGTGGGTTTGGCAGGCCCGCTCGAAGCTCTGCCTCGGCCCGTTTCAATCCCACCATCACAAGACACATAGCCTGAGGTGGGGTAGAGGAGGAGGAGGGAGCCGGGGAGGGGTGCGGGGGTGGCGGGGGTGGGGGGTGATGAACAGTCTGGGCTGGAAAAGGGGCGTTGTGGAGCTGGAGGTGGAGCTCTCATCAAAGCCTATGTTTTATCTGACCCCCACTGGTGAAAGCCACAGCACTGTGTACTATTATTACAGGGAGACAAAGACTGTGTGTGTGTGTGTGTGTGTGTGTGTGTGTGTGTGTGTGTGTGTGTGTGTGTATGTATTCTCTGTATACAGACTTACCTTGGTGAAGGTAGGCGGTGCTGACAGAGGAGCCTCTCCACCATACAGTGACGATACTGGACTCTGCATCTGGAGAACATACAGAAACTCACTTTCTGAACACTGAGAGCAGAATCCAATGAGAAACATGTCTGCTGATGTTATTCAAGAGAGTTTTCCAGATGTATGGTGCTGTACTGCATGTGTACTTTGTGTGGCTTACCCGCTGCGGGGGCTGAGACAGGGACTGGACCAGAGTGGAGCGATGAGGAAGGACGTCAGTGGTCTTGGGTGAAGAGGAGCGGATTGTCAGGGACATTGAAGTGGTCTTCTTCTGAACTCTAAAAGAAACAAAAGTATATACTTTTTGTCTCTTCTCTTCTGTCTCTTCTTTGTCTCTTATGCCAAACGTGCAAAGGAGGAATTTCTCAACTCTAAATGCTTTCAGTGAACATATTATTAACTTTTGAGTCAAAGAAAATTGTCTCCCCAGCAATTAAGATGATATCACTGAGAAGAGGAGCCTGACTTTAATGTGTAAACAGAAGGGAATCAGGAAGTAGTCCACACGGAGTCAGATTATATAAGAGATAATGACCAAAAAACTTATTAGAGAACCAGACACAGCTGGATTTCATGAGAGAAAGAGAGAGAGAGAGAGAGAGAGAGAGAGAGAGAGAGAGAGAGAGAGAGAGAAAGAGAAAGAGAGAGAGAGAGAGAGGTGGGAACAATACATTACCAATATCATACTGTATATTGGACCAAAGGAAAATAAGTTTGCGAAGGCCAGCACAGAAAAGTGTTTATCATATGCAACAGAGAAAGACAAAAAGACAGAACAAGAGAAAGAGAGAGAAATGAAAGATCGAAGGAGAGTGAAAGAGGGCAAGGGGTGAAAAGTTAAACGTTTGAAAGTTAAGTACAGGGGACAATCTCGGCAGGGTTATTTTTTACCATATTAACCCTCTGCACCTCTCATTAGCTAGATCGTAGCCTGTGTGCCTGGGTCAGGGTAATGGCTCTTTAAGGGCTTTTTAAGGGCCTAGTTAAATGGGAGCAGGCAGCAGGGCTGATGAGCTGCTGCAGGGCTCAGTTAACCTGTTCCAGGGGGTTTAGGGTTCACAGGGTCACGGGGTCAGGGAGGGGTCATGCTGAAACACACGTACTGAGGCATGGCTCCTGATCTGGACTTTGCCCCTTCCCCTTCTGAGTCTGATGACGAAGCTCCTGCAATGGGACATAAATAAAAGCAGTCTGTTATGGTAATTCTCAGTCTAAAACATCTCCTCCACAGTGAACATTATACACAATAAAGAGATGCTTAGGAAATTTTGTGCTGCTGTCTTTAAAGGTGCTGCATATAGCATTTTTGAACATAAAATATAATTGCGATACCTTGGTATAAGTAGCATTAATATGAGACCATAGTTGAGATGATTGGCAGCCTCTATCTTACACCAGTGGTACTGTTAGTGCTAGAATTTCTCAAAATTATGATCACATTTCCCATAAACCCTGTTGTTTCCTGTTACAAAGACGAGATCACTTTCCCTGCAGAGCACTGTTCTAGTTCTGACCTTCGATGTAGACCTCAGCGGAGGTATTGTCTGCTCCGAGACTGTTGGAGGCCACGCACGTGTAACGTCCCGTGTCGTCCTCAAAGGCTTCAGTAATCACCAGTGTGTGCAGGTCACCATCCCTCCAGATCTGGATGTCAGGAGAGTTGTGCAGCTCACGGCCCTCGCAGAACCACCTGGCCAAAGAGGGGAATCACACTTTGGTCACTTCACATGTCGTGTCGATAAATATTAGTTTGTATAATTGAGCCAAACCAAAATCAACCTAAAAAGTCAGACAGATAGCATGGCTACAGCACATTTTTGGGAAATTGGCCCATGAGAACAGACACCAAACTTATCCATCTGAACCCCGTAGATCATTCGCTCTAGTGCTCCATGCTATTAGCATACTATGTTGAGTGATCGTACGCATTATCCAAAGTAAGGCGAGTGACCTTTTTACTCATAAAATGTTGTTAGTGGTTTTATTGCCTGTAGGTTCATATATTTTTTTAAAAGAAATATCATTAACTCAATGCAGCTGATGTAGCCAGGTTTATTTTGGAACTATTTCAGGTGAACAACCACATATTCATCTGCTGTAATTCGTAGCTGTACAGAGTCTCTCATCGCCCACTACGTTCACTGCCTATGTAAACAAGGAAAGTAGTCCCTGGTGGTTCAATACAGTATTTTATTTTTGTATCATATACTGTGTAAACTTTACCAATTTCTTACAAAAAATGGCAGACTTAGCTGCATATCATTTATGATTCCTTACAGTTTAGCTTTAGAGCTGCTACAAGTTCTCATTTTCTTACTTTTGAGATAATGACTGGTGCTTACTAACACTCAACATATTGTATTCTTAAGAGTTAGCATACATTACATTCTCATAGCTTAACTTAAGGTAATGTTAGTTGACCAATGGGCCAAACTCCTAAAAGCTTAGTGTACTCCTTTAACTCATATCTATAGGCCTTTAATGGACCTCTGCTCGAGAGAATTCCAAGAATTCGTAAGATTTAGCACTATAATGGGAAAAGGTGCTTTGATATCATCGTATTTCACTGTACATACAGCAAAGAGCCACCATTTTCTTGTGTATGAGTAGTTGTTTCACTGCTTGCCAAAAGCTACTGATGAATATTCAAGTACAGGCAACGACTTACAGTATGGACCGCAGGCAATAGGGATCATTACTATGATTGATATCTCTGCTCAATAAAACCTTGTCTGACAAGCACCATTATTCTTCTTGACAAATACTTGAACTTAAATATACCTTTGCCGAATATGATGGAGCCCTGCCAATCTAACTCATAACAATAACTACTCACACACACACACGCACACGCACACACACACACACACACACACAAACACACACACACACAAACACCCTCTGGGCATTTCTGAGAAAGAGTTTCCGTACCTGCTCAATCTCAGCCTCCCTGAGGCTTTGACGAGAAGCAGTGTTACTGGAAAGAGACACACCCTTGCCGCCCCTCCCCCTCTCTCCAATCAGAGGTCTGTGTGTCTGGGCGGGAGTCTGGCCCAGCACCACCTCCCTGGGGTCTGCTGACTCTGGCTTCGCTCCCTGATCCGCGACCCAGGAGGGATGAGAGAGGCTACAACTCAACCGGCTTGATCTGTCTCATCTCTCTTCACAGGGTTATGATTAAACCAGACCCCCCAGCACCACGCTGCCACATCAAGTACTGGGCCAACCCCCATGGGTCGCATAGTCCATCTTCTACACACACACACACACACACACACACACACACACACACACACACACGCACACACACATATCGTATATGGCCTCATATCTTAGGATTTGTGATGTTTCTTCTTTCTTGTTTCTATTTCTGTTTCTTATCAGTATTAATGTCCTATCTCCACTTTAAAGTACTTTGTGACACATTTGTTCAAAACACCCACACTCTTGCTCACACACACTTTGTACACCCTATCAACACCCTATTAAAAGAGAGGGCATATATGTGTGTGGTTCACCACTTGACCCCTGCATTGACAAGAGCGAAGGGGGAAGCAGGAATTCACCCAACATGCTGGAAGCACAGCTGTTCCGCTCCGCTAGAGTCCCGACCTAAGGACATTCCAACTAGCTTGGAGCGCTATATAAAAATTCCCTACATTCTGCTGCATGGCCATTACGTGATTTTATACACTCTGGTGTGTCAGTCAAACCGCAGGCTAACTACTGTTCCAGAAAGCAATCCATCAGCCAAAATACTCAGACATCACTTCATACTCTAGGATTTGCACCTAGCGTGGGTGTGGGAGCTGCCCAGGGAGAGTGGAGAACGAGACAGAGAAAGTGAGAATGGGCCTTGTACGACTACAGGACCGGGAGATGAATGAGCATGAGTCAGCCAGGGTGAGACAGGGACAAACGCATATGATACGCTCTGTCATTATTGAGACAAATCACACTGAGCAATTCATTAGTAGCAGTGGCAGGTGGAGCAGTCCAGGGCCTGAGTCATTCTGTTCACCTCAACATTAACCTCCCAGCACAATAGACGAGTTCCTCTGCCTTATCGCCTGACGAAGTGAAACAACGGAAGCCTGGCTGGCTCTATCATGCAGCCAGACGCCGGTGTGTTAAATGATAGGAAACAGATCGGGACATGAGTCTAATAAAGGGCTGTTCATGGCCTTATCCACTGGTGTGTCAACCCTAGAGGCATCTTGAGGCTAAGAGTCATCCGCCACGCTCCAAACATCCCAGCAGCTATCTGTGCACCACACAGACGACCCAGACAGACAGAGAAACCCCGGGACAGGAGTGAGATTCTGTACAACATGACTGTTACACGACACAGTTCCACAATGCTAGTTAATTTCAAAGGCCAAGTTGTTGGGTACAGAACTGACAGCGGCAGGCAATAGAGACTAAGAAGTTGATTGTTTCAGCAAAGCAATATGTCTGTGTGGTTTGGAAATCCATTTTTTAGGATTATAGCCAGGCGGAGAAAGGGGAAAACAACTTGGGTTATTGCTGTGACTGCTGGGAATTTTCTTGGGATCAAAAAACAGGTTTCTTTTTTGGTGAGACCTCACGGCTTTCTTTTGAGTCACTCTCACTGTATTAATCAGATTGGTTCACTTTGGACTTCACAGCCATATGCTCCCAGTTTGAAGTGCACCACATGTGGACCGCACTATGCAAATCCCTTTCACTATAGGAAAACCATTTAGACATCTATTGAGCAGCGTTAAATTAAACACATACAGGAAAAGGCCTATTGTAACACATTACATCATTAAACTAACGAATGCATAGCCTGACTGTGGTTTTTGTGATGGTGGACATTAAGACTAATGGAGGTAAGTGTGTGTGTGTGTGTGTGTGTGTGTGGCTATAGTGAACAGAGGCCAGCAAACAGCAGGGGAATATGTTTTCCACAGGGAGGCCAGTAACTGTCCAGATCCCAAGCAAAGAAAATACTGCATTTCTGTGCAGAACCATATGTGTACTAAAATGCAAAAATAGAGTTGTAATTCAAGCATTCATCAGTGGTCTTGCGAGCGGGGCTGGGTTTTTTTTATGATAAGTTTTCAAGTAGTTTTCCATTCTGGTTATGGCACGTAAGGCTACCAGCCTCTCCTTGCTTAATCCAAAATAAAGTCCTTCTGCTCAGTAGGAGTAAAGCAATGGAAATGTAAATTTGTTTGGGCACAGTTTGATGAAACACAGAGCAGGGCACAGGACTCATCAGCTTGTGAGGGGGGAGCGAGCATAAACTAGGAAGCACAAGCCATTCCCAATGAGAACAACAATAAAACCCCATATTAATCAACCTTAATGATCTACTATTATGCATAATTACTGAGTAAACTCATTTAGAGACAGACGGTAATGTTTATTTAATCCCCTCTCCATTTCTGTGGAATGTGCTGAACGTGGTGCTCGGCCTAAACACCAACTAGTGTTTTCCCCAGTAGGAGAGAGTGGGGACTTTTGTTGAGTCGCACACAGTCTAGCCGTAAAAAACAGAGACAGGGAGAGAAGGAACTCGACCACCAATGGCTTCTTCTGCAGAGGAAGCAGGGTGTGTTACAATAGCAGCCACTCTGTACTCTGATAAAATTGACTGAAAGTATAATTTTTGGCAGAATTTAGCTTTACCACCCTTTTCCTCATTATGAAACACAACCGTTCCACCACACATGCATATGCAATAGCTGAGTGCATGTAGCCCGCACTAACTCAATGTCTGATCCCTACTTGGCTGTAACTGCTAGCCTCTTCATTCCTCTCCCACCCCAAAGGCACCCAGCCAGACAATGACCAAACATCCCAACACCACACCAACCACCCTCAGCATCAACCTCTCAACCAGCCAGTCACCAGCTACAGATAGCATGTGAGAAAGTGATTATGCAGAACTCTGCCTCGGATATCTCCAGGGAGGAAGACCTCGTTCTCACGGCACTCCCTACACTAACCTATCCATATGGCAACGCATACGATGAGCGGAGCGTTCTGTGGGTGAGGCCAAACCAGAGCCTGCTGCCCTGGCCTCTATAGTGCGTGCTGAGGGCCACACTCTCCTCGTCTGACCCTGTTGTTATTTGCTGCTGTTGACGGAAAGTTTTATGAAGCAAGGCTCAGTTTCACCACAAACCCAAAAGAGTGGAGGCCAGAGCGGAGAGGGAAGAAGAGAAGAAGAAGAAAGAAGCAGGGTTTAATCATAAAATGACCTTGACAATATGTAGGAGCGGCAGGGTGAGCTGCCTGCAAAAACCACACCCACTGATTGTACATCAATATGGGATGTATGGCATGGGTGGACTAGACCTATACTTCCTGAAATGTGTTTGTCTCGGTAGCTCTGCTGTCAGTGTTCAGTCTCTAGGCTACGGACCACAGAAGTCAACCAAAGTGCAACTGGACGAAAAGAGCAGCATCTAGGCTGTCTTTATTCCTAATTACAAACTACAATAGAGGTCAAGTGAAACTGCCCAAGCTCTCAAAGCAAGCCATGTCGGTTTTATTATTCACGACAGAGAAATCTCCCAGTTCACGCAAACGGAAGATGGAGAGCAGTTCAGTTTTTAAGTTCAGTTCAGTAGTGTCACTACAGTTCTATAAGACTCTGAGAAAGGTCTAGAAGTACTACCACATAAAGACTATTCGTGCAAAATATTAATTTTCACCAAAGCTCTCCTTATTACAACCGTTTACCATAATACCACTTAATGCATTGCATGATTCACTTGCCCTCCAGGGACAGTGTGGTGCCAGTGCTGGTATAGGATATTAAGCTAAAACATAGGATACAGCAGAATATACCCAACAGTAAAATCCCACACCAACAGCTACTTAACTTGCCACAAATCAAAGCAAAGCAACTTGATTTTCTGTCGTTACTTCTCTTCAATGGAGGAAAATAAATTTTGTGCAATCATTCATTTAGTAGTAAAATGTAATTTTTCTGAGATGGTAATAGCGATAGAAAAATGTATTGGTGCATCACTACTTTGATCCGCCTGGTGCAAAATACTTTTTTATGTGACACTGTACTTAATATCCAAAGCTGATAATACTTTGTTCATAATTGCTTCCATATGTTTGTGATCTTAGTAGGCCTAGATGTGCTGGCAGCAGAAGAGTGGAGGTCTTCTATACAAGATTCTATTCATTTGTAGTCAGTTTTTCTTGGGTGTTATCATGTGGACTGAGCAGGAAACGTCAGCATCCCAGATTTGAGTCCGGGCTTGGCCTGACCATTCTGCTACTTCCCCTCCAAGTGCAAGTGCTCATAAGTGTATGCAAACAGAAAACTGAACATGATAAATGCAAGAATCCATCTCAATAAAGAAGAGGAAAAAGCCATTAGATGCTTGAGTAGCCCTATTTATCAGGGCTAAGGATCATGGGTCAGAGGTCACAGGAATATTCCAGACAGCAGACAGCTGGAGGAAGCAGTCAGATCGGAAGCAAAGCCAGAATAGAGGGAATACAGGCTACATTGACATGGTCTCCTTCATGTTGTAATGAATGTCCAAGGTCTACAGACATCACTCACTGATATACATTACTGCAGAGCGGACCTCAATGTCTGTGTACCAAGCAGGCAAATGGTTCAGGATGAATCATTGTGGGCAATGGGCATTAATGAAAAATGTGGAATATTTATACCATGGTTAATAGAATGTCATGAGTAACTATACCAGGAACTTGGATGTATGACTCCATACTTCCACTCAACAAACTGGACTGTGTGTGTGTGTGTGTGTGTGTGTGTGTGTGTGTGTGTGTGTGTGTGTGTGTGTGTGTGTGTGAGAGAGAGAGAGAGAAATAGAGAGAGAGAGAGAGAGAGACCCAACTGAGATAGTGACAGACACATGTGCAGCAGCTGAGCTACAAATGCACACACATGCAAACACACGGGGATGCCCACATGCCCGCGTACAAACACACACACACACAACACACACACACACACACACACACACACACACACACACACACACACACACACACTCAATTTCAGTTCATTCAGTTTTTCAGGTTTACAGGTTTTCCATCTTGTTAACCACCAAAAATATAAGATATTCATATATAATATATAATATATAATTACATGATAATATTTGTTACTGCTTCAGAGAACAAAGCCAAATTTTTTCCCCACTGGAATCTCCTTTTAGTGACAGACATCAAAGTTCTCTTCATGGACCTAAATCCCCAACCACATTCAGATGTCAACCACATGACCCTACTCCTGTATTCCTGAGTCCCTGAATCTGACAATCTCCTTTTTAAAAATACAGTAGACTAGATCATTAAGAGAGTTTCACCACGTAAGGTTGACGTTTACCCGAGAATAACGGTAGGTGACATCACCAACAAAGTTCAAGCTGTAACTTACCTGAGCGGTTGTGCTGCTCCCGATTATTAGAACTATGTCACTAACGATTTCCTTGATCTTAACTTGTGCACAGAGCGTCTCCTCCTGACAGACTGACATTCACTGAGCCCACTGCCAGAGACACTGACACTCTCACACCACGTTTGCCACTGTGAGTCGCAGTCAGACATACACACAATGCTCAAACCGACCGGAGAGGAGAGAGGGAGGGAGCAGCTGAGAGCTGCCAAATTCCACACAAGTGGCGAGAAAGAGACACAGAGAGGGAGAGAAAAAGACACTTATGACTGATGTCAAAGACAAAAGCAGTTTCATTGCTGCCTGCCAACTAAACCCTGATTGTTGGTATAATTCCAGTAGCTTTGTCTCTCTGTCTCAAACCTTGTTCTCTTACAGTTTTTTACAATTGGTTACAAGCATGTCTCAATGCTAGACTCACTTTTTCAAAACTCTTCACACTGTTAGCACAACAGAAGTCTATGCGGACCAAACTGTGACTGACTCTTGCCTTGCTTTAACACAAAATGCATTGGTTTAACACAAAAGACATTCAATGACCACAGCTTTCAAAATTCTTGAATTCTTTTCTCACTCAAAGTCAACCACCAGCAAAACCATGTGTATCTACAGCCCATTTTGCAAATGCTTACATACTCTTTTCAAAACTTAAATTTACAAGTTCAAAACCTAACATACATTCAAGTGGACAGCAATTTGCCAGCCCATTCCATTGAAATACATTCAAAATCCTAAAAAAAGATGGTTATGGAGACAAATAGTGAAAAATTATTGATTGAAATTATGTAAATGAGACCAACCACAGGTGATTCCCATCTCAGTCCCATCTCATTACCACCTATACAGTAGGTGTGATGTGGACGAAAATATGTGGCCAAACGCAGGAGACCGGGTGGACTACGTAACATGATTTGTATGTTTTGTTTTTTTGTTTTGTTTTTTGAGCAAACTATTACAGTATTGGCTTTTGTTTTCCTTACAGCAATTTTCATTTACTCTATTTTTGAATTACTTTATGGCAAAATAAAGCACATTGAAGCTTTTCCTGTTTCCCTGTTGCATTCCTATGACTTGTTCCTGTAGTATACTGTAGTACATTCTATAAAGAGGTACCATTCTTACTGTATTTTGTAATGGGAACTTTGTTTACTGTAAAATAAGACAATGTACACATTTCTTATACAATTACTGTAACAATAACAACAAAAAATATATATACACACAACAAAAAACTAGAGAGCACAAAATGATTTACTACATCAAAGATTGCCATAAAATGACGCATCTACTGTAATGAGTGGCAAAGTGTTGCTGTTGGAGAAAACTAGTGCTGGTGTTTTGGTAGAATTATTTGATTTTGACACAGGTATGCAGTGTTTTGGTAGTTTTGGTGCATTTTGGGTGTGAAAGTAACTGTTGTGCCAAGCTGCGCGTTGGTACAGACAACAGTGTGAAGAGTTTTGAAAAAGTGGACTCAGTATTGAGAAAAGTTTGTAACCAATTGTAAAAAACTGTAATGACAATACCTGCACTAGTCAGACCCACCGCAACTTTAAACCCATCATGGCTGGACACAGGTAAAGCAGTGGCTCCACATCCGAATCAACGCAGGAACTCGGTTTGCCTCTGATACATTTTGTGGGCTACAAAACATTTTAACAAGCTGACCGGCACGCAATGTGTTTTTCTAGCTGTGTCTTTGTGGAATCTGTCTCCCATGCAAAAACAAAGGTTGTGCTTGGTCTGTTTTTCTGCCGCTATACAAGTTTAGCAGCCCGGGCCACAGTCTGCTGGCCATCAAAGGCTGACGAGCCCCACAGCAACCCTGGGCTCCGGCCAAATGACCTGTCACCATGGAAACCTCTGGGGCTCTGATGTGTGCGTGTAGGAGGGGAAATCGTGAAAATAAAAGATGATAGTGCTACAGAGCGACACAAAGACAGAGGGCGCTAAATATATATCGTTCCTTATTCAATAAGTCATGCATGCCAAAACTAAATAGACCACTTATAAAGCCCACTTAGGACTGAACAAAAATAGCTTGGATAAGTCTGGATCAAAATAGACCACTTTGAGTGGGCAGCACCTGGCAAGTACAGGACAGATGGCTGTGGCTACTGTGTCTGGTTATGCTTTGCACACACACACACACACACACACACACACACACACAGCGAGAACATATAATAATCCCAAACATACTCATAACACTCAGAATTCACCTTGATCAGCAAATATGAATCTGGTATTTGAGGTTTGTTTAGAGCCAGTGGGTCGATGGCTGATGCACAGTCAGTCCGATGCAGAATGAGGGTGTGGTGTTTCACCATGTAGCGCTCTGTGGGGGTTCAGTTCTGGCCCTGGGGCTTAAACACAGGGCGGACTCGTGATATTTTGGTCGCTGTCAGAGAAGACTGAGAGCCTACCGCTGGGACGTGGCAGGTGGGATTATTTGTGGTCCTTGTTACTAGGAAGGTCTTCTGTGTGTGTGTATCTGTGTGTGTGTGTGTGTGTGATTGTTTGACATAGAGATCCACTGAGATAAACACGCATCTAATACAGGATTAAACAACGTCCTGTCCTGGTGGCACACACTGTGATCATGCGGTTCTTTTATTTAAATTCCTCTGGTTTGTAAAAGAACTTTGTTTCATAGTCATTCCATCTGAGCTCAGCTGCGGTGATAACAACATGAAAAGCACCGTACTCCCCCTAAGTGACTGTAAAACACAGGCTAATAAGAGGAAGGGCTTTTACAGTCTCTGGATGTTCCCATTAATTACAGGCTGACCGACAGGAGCCTGCTCAGACCTACTGCTTTGTTTGACCGGAATGCCAGAGGGAGAAAAAAAAAACATAAATGTGCAGATGGTAGCAGTGTATGTGCTTTCCAAAATGTGAGTCAATGATAATAAAGAGATTCCTCCCTTGGAGCAACATGCTGGGTTGATTAACATACAAACATACACACACACACACTCACACACACACACACACACACACACACACACAGGTGCGCACACACACACTAAATTCTCGATCACACTACAAACAACCAAACATTGTTAAACATTCTTGCGTGGTCAAGCACATACCCGCTTACACATAATATTTCGTTGTTTAAAAAGGTCATATGAGGGTCACTTGACATCATAAAAAAAAAAAAAAATGGGTGCACATTGTCATGACAACCTCTGTTTTTGCTCCAAGGAAACCAAATGACACTAACAAAAACAAGCGAAAATAAGAGTTTGTCCTCTCATGATGTCATGCTGCGAGGACTATATATCTTCCCAAATGTCAAATAAATCCAGCGTGAAACCCAACAAAACCAACATCTAGAAGAGCCCAGAATTAAACATATCAGCCATATAAAATAAATTATCCCGCATATTTAGACAACAGGAAAATGAAGCCACTACTAAAAGGAAAGGGACCGCTGACCATTCGCCCACTGTTGTTGAGACCAATGGTGAGGTTGGAAATTCTTTGGCATAATGTTTAGATTTAGATTTAGATTTAGATTTAGATTTATTTCGAACATGTTAAAAAAGACACAAAAATATATATATATATATATATATATATACATACGTAAGAAAACAAAACAAGAATAACCAATAAAATTAATAGTAAACATATACAACAAATTCTCAATAAACAACATAAATAAATAAATATTACATGTCCGAAATGGAGTAGGAAGAACCCCAACCCTTCTTTCCTCTAACATCCAAGCTAGGTTTCTACATAATGTTCACAACACAAGGAAGATCCTGTGTTCTGGTAAGCTTCTTCAATTTACCAATGGATAAGTTCTTCCAGAATCATCGTGATCAATATTTCTGCTTAACTAGTCATGCACTGAGGGATTAGAGTTGGAGACGTCTCATGTGGCAGCGCTAAATTTAGATCTGTATCGTAATTTTCTCTTTCTGGCGACAACAATTAGCTTCAAGGTAGCCAAAGCACACAGAGCTGATACATGATCATAGTCACATGTTTTTTTTTAAGCTCTGAGTCAATTACAGGATTATCCTTGGACTAATGACTGTTACTCTCTGTCCTCTCCTGGTTGATGTGTGTTAATTGTCATATTTCGAAGGCCAGGCACAATTTCCGGCTGTCTGATAGTCAAGAGAGTTTTTATACACAGGAAGTTGCAGACACTTGGAGCCATCTGGAGTCCATGACAACTCAATCTCCCCAAAAAAACAAATGCCCATGAGTCCCGACCCACCACCCACCCACGACCTCACCGCAAACACACAAACACACACCAAGATACATCTGCACCCATGACAGCCCAACCACCTCTACTGCTATGTGGGTGGATATGTTATATTTCAACTCAAAACATGGGCATCTTAGGAAATGAGGTTGAAGAACAGTACATTTTCTTGTGGAGAAATGTCAGTTCTGAAGCCTGAGATCAGTCGGGCTACAAGAGGCTCTTACAGGGGGAGATAGTGACTGATATACAGATTAAAGACAAGAGGGAAGCAGTAACACCCTCTATTTCTGTTTCTGTTTTTGAGACACTCCTCAACACCTTGTGAAAATAAGATTGCGATCAGAAAATAGAAACCATTTGATTTCATCACTATTGCTGGGAAATAAGCTATCAAACAGGTCTGTCAACTACTAAGAGGCAACAGGCTTCTCCATAGAAGTTGCTGTAGTCAGGAGTTAGACTCTGTGACCTCTCCTCCTTTTTTATAGACTTAGATCTATTCTCTGATCAGACACACATAAGCCAGACATGGAGCATCTTCTCCTCATCCTCCTCCTCCGTCCTTCATATGAAACTCAATCCTGCTGACACACGGACCCCCCATGATATCACCGCTGAAGCCAGGAACCTCAGCACTGAACTGGGGGTGGGGGGTGGGGGTGGGGGTGGGGGGGGCAGGAGGAGTAGGGAAACTCCACTGAAGTGACAGCAGAAGGGATGAGCAAAAAGACAATCATGAAGAGATAGAAAGAGAGATGCATATCTGGAGTTTCTGTGAAAGACAGTTTAACATTCACAGCTGTTATCCTGTCACATGTACATGGGAAGGAAGACTTGAGCTTGTTTTTACGAGTCCCATTTGACCTCTTGTCTGCTCATAAAACAAGCATCCCCCCCCCACACACACACACACTCAAATTTTCACACAGCACGCAGCCAAGTGCACAATACATGTACACAAATTACACTGTATTGGGAGATTTGTTGGGATATTGGGAGGAATGTTGTCACACAAAAAGCACACACACATTCTTTTGCTATTTCTCATATAGAGAAAACCACTCAAAGACACGCAAACGCATATAACAGCCCACACTGAATTCCCCACTTCAATATTGTCAAAGATACACAATTGAACCAGGCTCAACATCAAACACGGCTCTTTGGCAGCCACACAGGAATCCAACCCAAGAAAAAAAAAAAAAACAGCCTAAAATATCTCATCAAAAGGCAGATTACTGTAAGCTGAATCTAATGGCCATGCCTTATCAAGCATGATGAATAGCAGAGAGTCATTTAGCAGGTGAACAGAGGAATGTAACCCAGTGCTTACTGTTCACAGCCCAGCTGTGGAACAGACCCCAAGGCCCGGATGACTCAGAGCCACAAAACCTTAAAAACCTGAGCCGAGAACAGAGACAGACAGGTCCCGACTCTCTCAGGGGAAAACTTGAGTCCTTGGTATTGTCGGGCAGGCTGTGGGAACGCGGGTCCAAGCAGATCTATGGAAGCCTGGCCCGTTCCTTAACATGTTTCATGTATTCTTGAGTGGGAATTTAGTTCACTACATACTTTAAATAGTGATGTTTGTGGGCTTGTTTGGGGTGTAGCTTTTAGGCTATTTGAGCTGGTAGTAGGTGAATGTGGTCCTATGGTGAGAGAAGTAGTTTGCTTGAGAATGCATGCTTCAATGACCGTGTGAGGTTTGATGGCGTTTGCTATTGATAAGCCTAAGTGTGTGCGTGTTTACCGTCGGGCTTGAACGGGCCTGCTGACACTTGGAGTGGTGAAGAGGCTGCAGTACCGAGGAAGATTTATGAACTGTCCTCTGCCCATCCTCCTCCTGAACTTGTCTTAGATTACCATCCTCCTGCCTCGCATGACTGCTGCCTTTGTCTGCCACAGACATGCTTTATATCAAATCTGGTATTCTACTTCTTCAACTGTCACTGATCCACTTATATAACTCCCTAAAACTCTCATTTCCCTCTCTTCTCCCTTCCTTATTTAACCCCTTTCTTACCTGACTGTATTCCCTTATGGTGAAGTAATAATTTTGTTAACCGCCCCCAAGTTGACCATATACCACAGGCATCAAAATTACACTAAATATCACCAAAACCAAACCATTCCTTCTTTTAAAGTCTCAACAATAGCACAAAGTCCAAATCACATAGTTATTAAGATAATTACTTGCCACAAACAAAAAAATCACATACGAAAAAAATCTCCTTCTTCACTTCAAGGCTTATAAGACTCAAGTCAGGTCAAGTCAAATTAGGTTATAAAAAATGAAAAGATAGAAACAAGAAAGAACAAACACATTTAATACACAATTTAATATATAAGGCCAGAGCTTGTGTGTGTATGTGTGTGTGTGTGTGTGTGTGTGTGTGTGTTTGTGCATGTGCATTTGAGGATGCAAGCATGTGTGACTGGATAAGAGGATTAGCATGAATATTGGTATGTGATAAGAGGCTGCAGGGTCAGGAGCCTCCCAGACTCCCAGGCTGGAAGAGGAGCAGGAAAAGTTTCACCTCCTGGGGTGAAACTTCACACCCTGTCTCCAGGCCTGCGGAGGGCCGGGGGCCACCGCTGAGGCTCAGACAGGACAGCTCCATTCGTCACAGCTGCTATTAACGTCCCATTGAGGAATAGCGCTGACGCGTGTCCATCTGAATGTTTTACTGCTGGAATCCTGTTGTGTATATGTGTATATATTTAGAATAAGCCATTATCGAGAATTAACGTGACAGTGGCGATGCTATTGGCACATAGGTGTCCAATCTATTCAATGATCATAAAGATTAGATGAAAGATGCTTTGTCTATTTTTGTTTACCTCAGTAAATTCCTTGGCAGCCTGGTGTGAACAAGCTCAAATGTAGTCATGCCTTGAGCACATCTTTGTATATATATATAAATAACACACATAGCCACACATACTGTTCAGTCGTCAGCATGATGAGAACTAACTAATACGTCAAACTGACTACCTCACATCAACCTGCAAAATCGACATACAGTACCTGTAGCTGTTGTAAACAGTTCCCATATAGTACTGATGCCTGAGCCTAAGTGTAACCCCCCCCCCACACACACACACACACACACACACACACACACACACACAAACTCTACGGTCTTTCATTATTTGGAGCTTAAGTATGATATGACATCATGGTTATGTACTGCTCACACAATTTAAAAAAAGCAGGTATGAAAACGCCAGTACTCCCCCCTCCCGTGGAGATCAAATGAGCCCATGAGGGAGAAGTTAAAATTATGGCCTTCCTAAAACAGGCCAAACAGTCAGCATTACAGTCCGGCTACGTCATGAGTCAGCAGCGGGTCACCTGCGATGACCTCATACCAAGACTGTTTCACACAATGAGAGAGGAAGGGCTACTGTAGCCCTCTGCTGCAGTAACTACTTCTGCAGCAGCAGATTATTATGGCAAGCACACTTCTTTCCCTTCTGTCTGTCCTCAAATCTCCCAGCAAGTCGCATTTGAACCAGGCTGAGGAACCAAGGTAGTAACATGTTTTTGGTAGCAATGATAATGAAGAAGAGATATTTATATTTGTATTTTATATTTTAGACATTATCCAACATGACTTACAAGTAACTAGCAGCAAGGAGTGCAAAGGTCAGGGCCTTACAATATTCCTGTGACCATAGGACAATTACGTAAGAGCAAAGTTCTAGGAAAAGGAATAGAATAAGAGCTAAGGAGTATTTTAAGGGGTATTTTTTGAGAGCAGAGTGAGTAAACCAGAGGGAATATCATTCAATGGGAAGAAGGTGACAAGGGCTATTTCTTGAAGTGATGAGGTTTCAGCCTGTGACGGAAGATGGTGACTGACTCTGCTGTTCTGACTGGAATGGGATGACTATTCCAGCAATTGATTCCAAGTGGAGTGAGAACACAGGAAGCCGATGGAGGGATCGTAGGAGGGGGGAATTTGGGGAGTTGGAAGATGAAGGCAAAAATTGGATTACGTGTGTGTGTGTGTGTGTGTGTGTGTGTGGTATCCATGATCCCTTTGGTAAATATTAGCTCAAGCAGGGGTACCGTGTTTTAATTTAAACAAGGATCACATATTTGATATGGGCCAGTGTATCTTCCTGATGTTGGAGACACTGCCTTGCTTGGATTTCTTCGCAGAATTCCTCTGCAGCCTCTCATCTTCCACAAGTTTCCTCTGTGGTTCTGTGTACTTGGTTGAAACCAAGAAGCCAAGGCTGCTCTCCCCCATAGCCGCCCATCTCCCTCCATTCAATGCCAAGTCAAGTTTTTAAATGCCTTGTTTGCACAGCAGGCAGTTAGGGTAATGACATGGAAGAGCATCAGACAAAATGCCTAAAATAGCACATTGAGCACACCACAATTGGAGATGGATTTTCTCTGTCTGCTCTGCATAGCATTGAAATAGTGTGAACTCAGTGATCAGGCACCCACAGCCTGTTTGGTGTTGTTATAAAACCAGACCTCACACCATCAACTGTGTTTAGAAATGCTCTCTTTAACACACACATGCACGTACACACACCATTGAACTATCCTTATGTGGATCTTCCATTGACTACATTCATTCCCTACCTCCCACCACTAACCTTAACCCTCACCACTATGCCTAATCCTTAACCCTCAACCAGCTCCTTGAAGTGAGGAAAGTCCAAAATGACCTCACTTCGAAAAAATGTCCTTACTCCGACAGTCTAAAACTGTTTCTCACAAGGATAGAAGCACAAACACACACACACACACACACCACAATACCATTGTGAGGCATTGGTATAAACAGGCCTTTGCATAAAACAGTGTGTGTGAGGAGCCTGAGTATATACTGAAGAATACCAGGCGCTCAGCACCATAAGACTCTCCTACCAAGACAAATTGTGGTCGACCACGGGAGACCGCGCCCAGCACCCAACCACCAGGAATGCCTCTTTCACTGGGCATGTAAAATGTTGGCATCAGCTCAGCACCAACTCATTAGTGTGAATGAATGTGGAGGTGAGGAGGGGTATCACCTGCCAGGTCTGGCAACTCCTTCAAAGCCCCTGCCCAGGGGAGAGGAGCGCTCTAAAATGGGGAGAAAGCATTTGAGTTCAACCTGTATGAAATTAAAATAGGAGAAACACACGCTTGAACACACACACACACACAGCCACACACACACACACACACACACACACACACACACACACACACACACACAAACAAACACACACAGAGGTGCATGCTTGCAGACACACTTATTGCACATGTGCATACAAACCAACTAAAGAAGGTTAGGTTGTTAGCAACATAATTTAAAATAATGAGGAACAAAAGCTAGGGGAAGCAATAAATAATAGACAAGCCTTCCTGTGGAACACATAAAAAACATATGCATGTGCATGAGAATAGGCCTAACCTTTGAAATGTACAGGAAAGGTGAAATGAAAACTTCATTCAAGGCTAACTGACATGACTAGACAACTATCAACACACATACAGTACATACAGTCCATCATGTATAGCCTGCATACTGCTTTCTGGTATTTCAGCAAGCATCTCTGCAGATAAGACATTCAGATAGATGTCTGGGTTTATATACCTAGCAAATAATAAACTATGTCTGAGGGTCTCCCCACAAGTATTTATGGTTAGTGCTGTATGCAGAATGCAGATATGGTGCTTCAGTCATAGGGGAAAAGTTCTTGTGCATCATCAAGAAATTATATGACCAGGCCTATACAGTAATTCAGTGACACACACACACACACACACACACACACACACACACACACACACACACACAGTACTTTTGAGCCCTAAGGCTAATATAGCTTGTAGATCATATGCCCTGTGGACAGTCATAGATATTTACATTCCCAAATCTTTAAGAAGATAAGATAAACATATATCACTTTTGGCGCCAAGTGCAATAAGTGCCTGTGTTCTGGCATTCCAACAACACACACTGGACATGAGTAGATGTTGCTGCATCTTCCGGATCTCTCACTTGCAGATTGTAGCTCTGTGCCCATGGTTGTAGGACTTAGTAG
The DNA here is from genome assembly GCF_048128805.1 of Centroberyx gerrardi. NCBI lineage: Eukaryota > Metazoa > Chordata > Actinopteri > Beryciformes > Berycidae > Centroberyx > Centroberyx gerrardi. The sequence continues at coordinate 17,101,097 of NC_136005.1, read as the reverse complement.
TGTTTGCAAGTAAGGTCAGGTTATAACAAAATCATAGTTAAAGTGATGTTTTACTTTGGTGGAGCAGTTTTATTTTTTAGTGTACATACCGATATGTACACTCTGTGTAGGAGGTCATGAATTGGTAGCCATCAAAATGAGCCACTCAAGGGGCCAATAGTGCATCATTATCTTACTTTCACAGCCAAAAAAATCGTACTTCTAACATATAAACAAGTAGATCCAGGTAATATTTACCAATACACAGGATGTGATGTAACTATCCCTTGTGCTATGTGGGTGAGCACCTGTAGAATCTTGGATGTGGGAAGAAAGAGGGGATGCACAACAACAACAACTATACTAGCATCATCTGCACGACCCTATAGCTACAGTTAGGCTTCTTATTTTTTCATATCATTACACCTACAAATGTATTGATTTATTATTTAATTCTGTGTCCCGGATTATACTTTTTAAGAGATAATTTTGCCTGTTTGCAGTTACTGATAGTGAGAGCTGGGGACAAAAGCCTGAATGGCAATAGGCTGATGGCCCCTCAGTGTCTATGGTGGTGCACATGCTGTGAAGAGAAAATGTACTATCAAGGTATTGCTTTAATGGATAGACATTCAATCATGCCAATAATATCTGGACTTAAAGAGTAACTGTACACTCATCAAATACTCTGCTGTATCAGGTGAAACACCACTCCTGTTTAAAATCCTAACATACTGATTGTATGACTAATTTTGTATTTCTGTAGAAAATCACACCTTATTTTCTTTAGTGAACTGTCAGCCTTGCTTTAGTCTCTGTAAATAAAACCCCTGCCACCCACCTCTAACCGCCAATCTGCATTAAAGCTAATGGTAAACAGGGGTAAACGGTAAACACAGACAAAACTGAAGTGGTGTCATTTTTCAGGGTTGTGCTAACGTAAAGATAATATTAAGATAATTATTTGCAGGATAACTATTTGCCGGACAAAGGATGTAGTGGCTCAGGTAGTTGACTCTGGCTGCTCTGCCTGACTTAGTATTTAGAATGATGACATGCGTCTTCTCCACACCTGGAACTAATTGTGTGTAATGATATAAGAAACCTCATGGTCTACCACCACTGAGTGGTATTTATGAGGTTGAGCACAGGGACACTGTGTTTATAAGAATGGTCCCCAGGAGCTGTGAACCTTGTATTTAAATATATGTTTATCAACCCACCTACAGCTAAAAGGTTGCAGCAGAGAAAGCACTGGCCTTGGGTTTCGACACAGATACAGATGATACATCCTTTCCACTTGTCAATTCTACGTCTTAGTATCTTGGATATCATTCACACTTTCTAGAAGAAGCTAACTCCAGAAGTTGCACAACTTTGTTCTGAATAGTAAATACCCTGCTGCCATCTAGTGTTCATCAACAGTAGAGGGGCCAATACAGGAACTCTCAGCATGTTTAAACAGCACAGAAAATATGTGTTTGTCTCTTGAAGAGCTGACACTCTGGCCAAAAAAAACACAACTCATCAGATGACATAAACTGCTGTACAAATCCCCAAGACCTCACTTCAGAGCCCTTTCATCTCAGTCTGTGAAGACTGCTAAATAACATTTTAACAGCATGAAGATTCTAACTGTTTTCAGGACACTTGAAAACTGCTTATGGATTAGTAAATTACAGGGGAAAAGGGTAAAACACTTTGCTTCGATTTTTACTTTTTCACTCCTTTCTGCTTTCCACTCGTTTTCTCTGCTATACAATATCAGTAGTCCGCCACAGTGTCTGCACTCTCCTGTTTCCCTGTGGTAAAACACACCACACACTACCTTCATATTCCCCAAGAAGGTGTGGAGAGATGGAGAGCGCGGCGACTGAAAACGCCTTGTCATTGCATTGCCTGCATTCCTGCGCCTGGCTCCTGTTGGCCTGGAGACTATTTATACAGCCGTGGAAGAGGCCCCTTATAGCCCGCAGGAGAGATACATGTCCCAGGCCTCCGGCGTTACGTCTTGTGGGTTACACAAACTCCTAAAAGGACAAGACCTGCCCAAAACACCCCCACACTTAAAGGGGATCCATATGAACACTGGATTCCTCTCACCCAGTCCAGAGTTACCGATCCTCAGTCAGAAAAGCTGAACTATCAACTCCAAGGAGGAAATACACTCACACACATTCACACACAGAACCGAACACTGCAGAATGACTCCCTTTAAAGCAATGAAAGCATCATATTCAAATAGTATGCATTTAATAGAACTTGAATTAGTTCAGGTGTGGCTACATAGTAAACAGCAAGGATGTTGACTAAGCTTTGAGGTTGACACATCTAGAAACAAGAGAGGAGGGTATTTTTAGTTTACTTATGAACTGGTGCAAATAACCAGGGGCAGGAGGCGCTGTCGTCTCAAATGGAGTAGTAGTGCATCCAGGCAGAAACTCTCTGACCTGACAGCGCCTCTGTTCCAACTGGCCAAGGTACTGATTGACAAATCCGCTTACACAGAGTGGAAGTCCCCCAACCTAATAGCAGGTGGTCTAGAAGGGAGCTTGTCAACACACAACAACTCCCACCTCCTGGCTACCTCACCTTATCTCCAACAGCTAGGCCAGTGAGCCTATCTGTGGCAGCACGGTCTGGTCAATATCACTGACACTGTGGCATGAAGGTCTGCTCATGTAGATCAGTGTATTCTTGGACCGTTTTCATTCAACATTGTGAAATGAAACTCTCTTAAAGTTTGTTCCCTATAATGTTGACTGTATCTTATTTCACCATGCTCCAGCAATCCTTTGACCTTCTAACAAGGAAACAACTTCTCTTATTATTAAGGAATATAATACAAATTCCCTTGGTGTCTGACCAATAACAGGAGAGTGTCTGTGCTTTTCAGTATCAGAAGGTCTTTACAACACCATGCAAACATACTACAGCAAAATTATTTATTATTATTTGAGAGAACAGGTATCTACTATACAACTACTTATCACAACAGTGACCTACCTCCAGTGGACCAGTGAAGTTAAAATAATCATTCTATCAAGCCTTTCAGAAAATTCCAGGAATATCAATCACACTCTGTCTCATACAGGAGTCAGCATCTGAATGAATTGCTGCTGTCATGTGAAAACCTCCTAACTCCAATCTTGGTGATTTTCATGTTTTAACTTCAGTTGAAGGAATCTGTGCTCCTCTATGAGTTAATAAACTTCAACCACCTTTGGTCTTATAAAGCCCTTTCAAAGCTCAAAATGCATGGTGATCAAGTGGAAAACAAGGCTGTTTTTCTTAGTTCCTAAAAAGTCGACATGATGGAGAGAAGAGGTTTTCACCAGACAGCAACGGAATGTATAGGTAGCTATAAAAAATGAATTGAATCTTGTATCCTTGCATGTGCTCTGAGTCTAAAGGAGAAATCTCATTAACATTAACCGACAATGTGTAATGTTGTCCATAACCAAGAACACATTTTAAACCAGTTGTATACCAACAAGTATTATTATTGCATGGACCTGCAATGGATTGATTTGTGTATATCAGATAAATTACCTTGACCTTGTAAGAGAACCAACTGCCTCGATTTTTTTCTAACAGCCATGGAATCAGCGACAATCCCCAAGACCAGATCCAAGAAATATTACCCCAAATCTGTTCTATGGGCCGGGCAACCCTGTGCTCTGACCTCTCTGATGAAATACACATGTGCAGGTGGCTATGTGTGTGTGTATATCTAGGAGGAATATGCAAAAAGACAAATTCAATGTATCTTGTGTAAACTGACCAATAAAGTAATATTAATCAGGTCGAACCTTACCTGACTAGTGGCAGGGGGTTTCCCCCGACTCGGCACTCCAGACGAATGGGGGTTCCTTCTGCCACCTCCTGACTCTTCAGCTTCTGGGAGAAGCGAGGCGGGGACAGAGGTCCAGATGTGCTCTGAGCTCCAGACTGCTGGTACCTTATAGACCCTGTCTCTTCCACCGAGCCTGCTAGCTGGGGAGCCACGGCTGGCTGGCTGTACTGTGCCTCCTCTTGCTGGCTGAGAGGCTGCGGGGGAACAGAGACTGAGCCCTGTGGGACCGGCCGCTGGCTCTTTGGAGACAGGTAGCCGCTGTCAGGAGAGGAGGAGTCCTCCTCGCCCTGCTGCTCCAGGCGAGCAGAACCTTTGAAGATGGAGGACAGCTCCTCGATAAAAGTGGCAGCGCGGCTACAGAACTCTGTGGCTGAGGCCCGCTCATTCAGCTCCAGGCCTTCATGAACTAGCCGAGGCTTATCCTGCTTATACATTGGCATGATGGACTTGTGGCAGACGAACTTCTCAGCAGAGGCCGAAGCTTCACTGGAGGCCTGTATGGGCCTGCTGAGGAGGACGTTCTGGCTGGAGGAGACTTTGACTGAGACACTGTCATCTGGGCAGGGGGCTTTGGTCTGCTGGTGCAGGTTTGGGCTTTTGGTCAGTTGTTCAGTCGTCTGGACGGGGGTAGAGAAAGTAGGGAGGGAGGGGAGGGGATGGAGAACCTGCTCCTGGGGTAAAGGATTAGTGGGGTCTGGAATCCCGGTTTCACCTGCGCCGCCGAAGGCCTCCCGGGCCAGGTCCAGGCTACGATTAATCTCATCCGCACTGAGGAAGGCAGTAAGATCTGCAAAGTCCCCGTCTCCAGAATTCAGCTCTGCCACGGAGTCCAGGTAGAGGTCCCCATCAGAGGACGCCTCAGAAAACACACCCCCATCCCCCTCCAAATTCCTGCCCCCTGCCGGGTCCTTTAGCAGCAGGGAGATGGGGAGTGGCTGATTCCAACTCCCGTCCTGCATCCTGAAATACACATCAACTTTCACTAAGCAACAATTACGCACATACACATCGTTGACAGTACAGTTCATACCTGAGATAACCATCAGTAGGAGGGAAATGACAAATAGACACAATCCCCTAACAGAAGAAGAGTCATGCTTAAAAACAGACCTTACAGTAACTAGTGCCTCAGCTGCCCTGCCACACACACAGTTGTGGCAGGATGACTCAGGCCGATATTCTCTGGACACAGTTGGTGGGTATTAGCAAGGGCCTTTAGTTAGGTCATAGGGGACATGACTGGCATTTCTCCACTAGCTCTATGTCTCTCAGTCCATTTACTTGGTCATTATTTTCCTTTCTATACCCATCTCAGATTTGTTTAACTCCAAATAAACAGAAATAAAGGTAGTGTAGGTCCTATAGCTGCATCGATCAAATGATGTTATCGCACCATGCCTGTCCTCTGTCCTTGCATAGTCGACTTTAAACACTGAATGTTTGCATGATCATACCTAGAGATGGGACAATATGCTTATAGATTCGATACGCAATATGGGGTTCACGACTTGATACAACCACGATACAATGCAATAAATAAAAGTTCAATGACAACAAAGTGAATTATGTTTGTCAAATCTTTCTAGCGATGGCATTGGCTTGCTAGAATGTAAACAACAATTTAAAAATGTCATTACAAAGTGCAAATAATATACTTTTGATGGGGAGCTTGTGAAATTGCGATGGACAAGCTGTCTCATTTGTGTTTACAACAGCAGAATAAAAAGAAGCTAATACTGCAATTCATTTTTCTGCCCCACGATACGCATTGTCACATTTATGGATCGTGATATATTGAATTTTGATATATTGTCCCATCCCTAATCATACCACAAATTTATGAGACAGTTTTGTTACAGTGAACATTATCTCCAAGCTAGGGCTCTGCCATTTTGCAAATGAGTGTCTGAGAACCCTCACAAGGAGTCCGAGGGCATGCTACGCCATAATCAAACATAAGCCATAAGACCACGTGTACATTTACGTCATCTGATGCATCTTTACTTGTGAGTGTACAACTAATGTATGAGAGTCTCACTTTTTGATTCAGATGTAAAATGTCACATGTGAGTGTAGCTAAAAGGGCTTTATTTAGGACTTTATGTAGGACTGATCTCTTTATGCTTGAGTCTAGATATATACGTTGTGTCACTGTTGGTATAGAGCGTGACACTCAGGCCCTCATGTAGTCCTGAAGACCAGCTGTTGTTATTTTTAATCCCCTGGGCTATGTTTCTCAGCAGCAGTGCAACCCCGCCCTCGGCACAGGAGAGGTCCTTTAAACTCAGTCACTACCTCAGAACACACACACACACACACACACAGGCATAACTGGGCATGCACATACACACGCTGACACACACTGGCTAAAACACAACGGGGATAGACAAACACATTCTCCTTCAAAGCCTACGATCATCGGAGGAAAATGATAACAACAATGCAGCATTGATTAAATATGAATGTGGAATATTTTTAAATATTGAGATTGATTGACAGAATGTTAACTGTCAGTGTTGTTAAAGGCAGAGGAGAGTCGGCTATATCTTCTATTCTTCTTAGATTTAATAAACTCTATTAAGTTATATTAAAAACATTTAACATACTTTCATATTTCAGGTATATTTAAATATATACACATACTTATATAGACATACTTTGTTTGAAAAGTAAACAGAATGCCCTGACAATAAGATGATTGACAAGATCTGAAAAGAGCATAACAGGAACACAGCATGTTTCCATTAACACTGACATACAATGGCTTAATTTATTTTTAAACACCTTTATTGCTAAAGGTTTTAGGTCATATTTTGGAATTACAAATTTTTGTTATAAAAAACAGCAACCAAACCATAAAATGCCACTGATTTATCAACAAAAACGGGGCAAAACGTACCTTCAAGTGGGCTATTTGTCCAAATGCTTTGTCCTGCTCGAGTGGTTCCAGCTTTCTCTTGTTTATTAACAGTGAATCAGCCGAAAGAAGCGTCCTTTTTCAGAAAAGCAGCCTTACTGGTCGGGCAGTGAGCAGGAACACTCAGGTTCAGGGTCCAATTGCGTGGTGCCTCCGCAGTGGCCTGCTGTCCCATCTGTCCCAGGCTCTCACTGCTCACTGTGTGGGGCTATATTTGGCCCCTGGCTCAGGTTTCACAGCCAGAATACTGGAAAAAAAAAGAGAGAGAGGGAAGGGGGTCCAGGGGAACAGAAGGTAGTGAAGCAAATGCTGCAAAGTCTCACAGAAACAGTATTTCTGAATGAAATACTGTAAACACGGTACTGAATAAAGGCATGCCTAAATAAATAAAGTTTACTATAGGCTGTAGGTTGTAATATTTGACACCACACACCCACAATACACAAGACTGCAGCACTATTAAGCCAATACAACCAGTGGTCATGCAATATTCAAAAGCTCCCTCATCTACCTGCACATTGTGCATCTGCCACTATTATAACCAGGGGTTTGGGTTAGTGGAGAGATACTAGTGGCCGGCCTACCTGCTGGGTTGTGGTTCGTCTAACACAGGGCAAACAGGAGCATGACAGCTTCGTCTCGTCAGTTGCCACTGTGTTCAGCTGAGTTGACTCCATGACCCCAGACGCACCACTTAGCTGTTGTCTACATGCAAGTTGTCCCAAACTGGGCATGGGAGGATTCTGCACAGTTGGTGTTGTGGTCAAGGGTCACGGCTAGGTTTGGCCAAGTTCAATGCTAAAGGGTTGAATAAGACAAAGACCATTAGCATTTTCACCACTCTCCCCAGCCTGCCACACTGAAGTGTTGGACTGCTACAATATTCACCATTAATGCTGTTATCTTATTTGCTGTACCAGAGAAAGATGGCCAAGGTCTACTGCCAAATTTGTGGGTTAGAAGGGCGCAGACAGTCGTGGACCACACAGCCTCACTTGGTCTATTTGTAGGCCACTATCACATATAGAGCTATCACAGTTATTCTGGTTCTTCCACAATCTACTGATTACAGTTAAGTGGTAGTGACAAGTCAGGAAGGAATTTCCACTGTAACAACTCTATCTATGTACTATGTGTCTTTGTACCTAGGGATGCACGCATGCACACATACACACACACACGCCAGCTAATCAGTAACCTTGTAAGAGTCTACTGACCTCCACATCTTACCCCAATAAGCAACAGCCCTAATTCTGGAGGGTACCATTTGACTTCTATAGCAACATGTCTATGGTCTATGTAAGAATAGCACTGGAGCTTTTCCAGCACTCCTTTATACAGTATGCACACCAGAGCAGTATTCCCTTTGCAGCACCCAGCCTATGCATCATATCTTATTTAAATATATTGGTGAACGCCTCAGAGACATTCTCATCTCAGGCTGGTATTCCTAGCATGATCAGTTAGCAGTATCCTAAGCATCTTTTCTGCTCAACAAGTGGATTATACCTGAAGAACAGAATAAACTGTGTGAGACTGTATTATTTCAGCAGTGAAAACTTTACCAGCTGAAGCATTCTATCATTTTGGGTGCATTTTCATGTCTGTGGGAGATATCTCTGATGTACTGTCATCAATATCTGTTTTTAATGTTTATTTTTTGAATACATGATAATGTTTTTAAAAATACCAGTATTACATGGGCCAATTTTATGAACTTTCATTTGTTACAAAAAAAAAGCTGGATACCATCAAAAACTGTCTGAGTTTGTCAAGTGCAACCTTCTCATTAACCAAAAATATGTAAAATGAACTTATATATAAATTACTTTCATCATTTTCCTTTAATGATCATGAGATAATCATGATAGGTAGTGATTTATTACAAATATAGCCTACTATATAGTAGGTGTGATATAAAACAGTTTGTTTATAAAATCATCTTCATTTAAGTTACTCATTGAAAAAAAGACTCTCAACAATGGTTTGTCCCAAAATTATTTGATCTGCCCCACAAGATGTCACTTCCTTAGGAAGTACACATTTTAAACACTGTAAGGAATGTCCCTGCTCAACTTTTTGAATGTCTTAAAAAGCATTGTCTCGTCAAGAGAGGTCAACAGCGTTACACTATCTACGCCTCTAATGTGAGTATAGGCCCAAAAATAAATAAATAAAGAAATTGTCAACTTATCTGAAATCATCATGGCTTGAGATTGGCAAGTAGTGACTATGTTACACTTTACAACATATAACATTGTACATGGAAAATATAGATAATGCAGTGTGATTTTTGTTGTCTTTTCTTCAAAAATTACCTTTTTCACTCATTAACAAACGCCAACTGTAACCGCAGTAGTACACTAGTTGCTGCTACAGGTCACCTGTACATAACCAGTCAGGTTGGGCTATTTCCTGTTTGCGTTTTCCCACAGAGCAAAATTGTCTTCTCATGTTTTCCGTTGCTCCACAATGATTGGTCGAAGGAAAAAAGATGGCGCCGTCCGCGTAATTGTGAAAACACATAGCTAACGCCTCATGAAGAAAACTGAAATAAGTTCACATTGAGTTGGGCAGCGTTTGTTTGACGCTTCCGCGTTTCAATACGGTATGTTGCAGTCATTTTGCTTCCATAATGTCCCGCACGGTGAGACAGTAGACAGCTCTGACAGCACCTCGGCTGTGTGAAGCTGCTGGGACACTTTCTAACCAACCTGGCTAACAACGTAGCTAACGTTAACGTTGAAATAGTTAATGGTAGTTAGTTGCCTCACTTGTCAACGCTGAAGGGTTTTACTAAGTAGTGAGTTTGAGTTAGTTGATCTGTTTATCAGCTACTGGCTACGAGTAACGTTAGCTGTGCTGTCTGTTTCTAGCTAGCAGCTAATCACCAGCTGTTGCACACTGCAACAACGTTCATAATGACCGATTAATGATTTAATAATTTACTGCCAGCAAAGTAAGATACAAGCAGAAACTATACATGTAACGAAAAGGTGCATGTAAGCAAGACCAGAAACCAAATAAAAAAGGGTTAGCTGTCATCCAGTATTAGCCTCCTCAAGCACTGGACTTCTTGCAACTTAATGTGTGTGTATGGCAGCAGCTAACCATTGATATGAATACTTTATTACAGTACAGCGTTTCCCAAGGCATTAAAATGTGGCTGTCCAAATCAATAGCTAATGTCTGTTTTTTTTTTTTTTTACTTTCTCACATTTTCCAGGCTAAAACATGCCTGCCTTCCGACAAGTGGGAGAGAAGCAACTTCCCAACCCTGTGCTGTGTATGGCATGGTCTCCCAAAAGGGATCTAATTGCTCTGGCCAACACTACTGGAGAAGTAGGCTTAAAAACCACAGTTACCATTCAATCTGGAACAAGAGGTTTTGCCATCTTTTACACAGTTTTATAATCTTAACATTTATGTCTGTCTGCAGCTGCTACTACATCGCTTGGCCAATTTCCAGCGTGTTTGGAGCTTGCCACCCAATGAATACACCGGCAAGGAGATCACTGCCCTTGCATGGAGACCTGATGGCAAAAGTAAGAAATTGCAGAAAGTGAATGGGTGCATCTTTCCCAGTCTTAAGGCTACTGCTTATTAATGGAATCATGATGTGTTATTATTATATTTTAATTGTCTCTGTGTTCTCCACAGTCCTGGCCTTCAGTGTTGGAGATACCAAGCAGGTGGTCCTGTGTGATGTTGAGAAAGCAGAGATCCTCCACCTGTTTCCAGTGCAGAGTCCTGTATCCTGCATGCACTGGATGGAGGTGATCGAAGAGAGCAGGTATGCATCAGGCTCAGGGATCAATCCAGTGGCAGGAAGGACCTCTAGTTTTCAAGAATAATTATAATGTCTGGTCTGTATGGTAAGAACTGATTTGTGTTTCAGTGCCCTCAGCTCCTTCTACAACTCTGAAGATGAATCCAAACTTTTTCTTCCCAAATTACCAACACTTCCTAAAAGGTAATAATAGCATTGATTGTACATTAGATCACGTTCCATTACTGTTGTCCTGGTTCGGGCCAGGAAAGGACAACACCTTGTCTGATTGCAGTGCAGTGAATGCTGTTTTTTTTTTCAGCTATAGCACAACATCAAAGATATTCAGGTAAGGCAATATTTTCATGAGCGACTCATTAGTCCTATATCAGTTGTCTATATGTTTCGATTGTTTCTGATAGAACCCATATGTATTTATCCATCTGTGTTACAGTGAGGAAAAGTCTGATGAGATAATGAATCTCCTGGGAGAAGTCAGGTAAGTGATGCCTAATGTGCAGGCCATACCCATTCAGATACACAGAAACAACAGATTCAGATTCTTTATTAATGTAGTGTTGTTTGTAAATTGGATGGAGAATAATTTCAACACCTGATGTTGTTTTCACGCAGACTGAACATACTTGTTCTTGGAGGAGGCACTGGCTTTGTAGAGCTTTATGCCTATGGGATGTACAAGATTGCCACTTTAACTGGGGTAAGATTCTTTCACTCATTCATTACAGTTGTCCAGACTATTTGACTGCATCTTCTGAAGCACTTCTATAAATCAGGTTTAGACTGATAGATCAGTTTGCTGATATATTTATTGAAAGAGATTAGTGCCTGCAGAGATTGTATCTGAATTTAAATTTAATAATAATCACATTCAATTTTAAATTGTGCCTTGCTAATTCAATTTTTTAATTTATCCAGTCAATAAATGTATTTTTTAATTCAAAGTAGTCATAAGCATAACCATATCAATGAGCATGACAAATAAAAATGTCTGCACTTCATATACAATCTCTGTTGGCACTAATCAATCCATATATATCAGCCATTCAGTGTCATCCACCTCTGATATGATGCAGTTTGTTTGATTACGTATTTATTGTAGAATTGATCAATATTACAGTGGTTGTCTATGGGAAGCCCTGAATTGATTCTAATGCAACATTTTGACTGGATTCCACACAAGTATGCATGAATATGTTATATGTTATATCATTATGGGTTTCAGTGGAATGTTTTAGTGTCACATGATCTATGTCACTATATCTATGTGTCTAAATGTTTTAGAGGCTTTTCCACCCTGCCAGTTCTGGAGGAAATGCTGAATAGTTGTACTTTTTGGCAGAAAAATGTTCTAATTTTTAAAAAATTATAATTATCGGTATTGGCCCTCAAAAACTCATATCGGTAGAACCCTACTATAAATTGTCATGTAACTGTTGTTCCTTTAACACAATTATTTTCTCCAGGTTCCAGGAACTTGTCGCAGCCTGAGTCTGTCCAGCGATCTCAAGTCCCTGTCTGTCATCACAGAGGTCCGGTCTGTTGACAACAACCCAGAGATCTGCTACATTCAGGTAAGACAGATGAAATGTGTTGTTTGTTTTCTTCTTTCTGCTTTCCCTGAGTGTCCTGTAATTCTGCTGTGACTGTCATTATCCTCTGTCACTCATCTGCTCACTACGCCTGCGGTCTTTGTCTTCCAGCTGGACACAGGTTTGTTGTCTGACTGTCTGCCTGAGGTCACTAGGATGGCACGCAAGTTCACCCACATCTCCACCCTGCTGCAGTACCTGCGCCTCTCCCTCACATGTATGTGTGAGGCGTGGGAGGACATCCTCATGCAGATGGATCTTCGACTCACCAAATTTGTTCAGGTCAGTAGTCATGGTTTGTTTTCTAAAATACCTAAAAAAAAGAAAAGCGTGCATCAACAAATGTTTTTTTTAAAAAATTTTTATTACCTATTTTTAGGAAAAGAACACAAGCACTCAAGTTCAAGATGAGTTTCTGGAGCTTTTGCTGTGGGGGCAATCAAGGTGAGGAAAGAAAATGCAATTTCTACATTTCGATTTGCACAACAACACATTGCCACACTATCTTGTGTGCTATCCAAATGTGGTGGGTGACTGCTATTTTGACTGCAATACTTGGAGTGTCCTGTAGATGGTAACAAAATACCTTGGTCTCATCTAACAGCTTTTAGTGGTTTGGGATTTTATCTCAGTTTGCAGAAAGTTGCTCCTGGATTTTTAAAACGTACAACATGCGTGATTGTAGGAAGGATTGTAACTTCTCTTGGCTTTCATTTAGCCCTGAACTGCAGGCTCTTCTCATGAACCAGCTGACTGTCAAGGTGAGCATCTTTTTTGATAATTTCTGATATTGTATTACAGATGCATTTGGTGGTATAGCTTAAAATCACATCTTTTTGTTTCTTATTTGTGTCTTTCATTTATATCTTAGGGGCTGAAGAAGCTTGGCCAGTCCATAGAGTCCTCTTACTCCAGCATCCAGAAGCTAGTGATCAGCCACCTGCAGAGGTATCTTCTTTATCCTTTGACCTTGCCTCACTTCAACTGATGCCTGGACTTCTCTCATTTAAAACCGCTCCCTCTGTCTCTTTCTCTCTCTGCAGTGGCTCTGAGGCGCTGCTGTACCACCTCAGTGAGGTGAAGGGGATGTCTCTATGGAAACAAAAGTTTCAGCCCCTGGGTCTGGACTCTGCAGCAATAGAAGGTACCATTTCCCTCACCTGCATGATTATTGAGAATTAAGCTTTTTGGTATCAATATCTTCATGTGTGTGTGTGTGTGTGTGTGTTTGTTGTTTTCAGATGCCATTACAGCTGTGGGTTCCTTTTCTCTGAAAGCCAATGAACTTCTACAGTGAGTTTGACGATTTCTGAATTGATATACCCCTTGAACTGTTAGTAATGTTCATGTTATTGCTATCATAAATAGTGTATCTGCCCCTTTTCTTCCCCTATGCCATTCCTCTGTGTATAATCCTGTTTTTGTGTTTTTTTTCATACAGAGTGATTGACAAGAGTATGAAAAACTTCAAAGCCTTTTTCCGGTGGCTGTATGTAGGTAAGAATCACTTTATTTGTCAAATGCAGTAAATGTACAGGAATTTAACTTGGTGACATTGACGCAGAGGCGTATTAACAACTCACATAGTGACATAGCAACATACTGGCACAACAACTAGAACAACAGAACCTCATACTCAGTGCAAGTTGTGGACTACATATCTTTATCACTCTAGATACAAAAACAAAAGAACATACAAAAGAGTCATTTTTTCATTCATGCAACATGACATGCAGTAGGTTGCAAAAACCCCATGTAGATAGTTTAAACTCTTGATTTTCCTCTCAAACTTTTCTTGCTTTTATTTCCCCACAGCTATGCTGAGAATGTGTGAGGAGCATGTACCACCAGAGCTCAATAAGGTGAGAGAGAGAGAGTGAGAGAGAGAGAGAGAGAGAGCGAGAGCGAGAGCGATGAGTGTCATGATGTTTTTTCTTAAAATTATTATACAATTTTAACCCGTTGGTTAATCCCTCAGATGACCCAGAAGGACATTGCGTTTGTGGCAGACTTCCTGTCTGAGCATTTTAGTGAGGTGAGATCAACATAATGGCACTTTAATTTCTAATGTCTCTATAACTTTTCACAAAGTGACATTAATCGCTCTCTGGTTTAACAGAATGAAGAGCTCTTCGATCGTAAAGGGAAGTACTTCAACGTAGAACGAGTTGGTCAGGTAAGGGGATTTGTATTTGTGTTTACATGTGTTTTTGAATGGGACCACTGTCTTACAACATTCTGGTTTCTTGTTCTTACGGAAATTGTTATAGTACCTGAAGGATGAGGATGAGGACCTCGTGTCTCCACCCAACACCAAGGGAAACCAGTGGCTCAAGTTTTTACAGGAGAGCACACATCTGAAGGGTGAACTATGACCTTTGCTTTAGAAGTGCTAATCATGCAGCAAATTAGTGATTTGTTTACCTTTTGTAATGAGGTGTCAGAGGTTGTGTTTGGTGAGACAGCATGTCTTGATTATTTGACAGGGGGATTTACTAAACTCTCACTGATTAACAAATTAAATGTTTGACTGGTTTATCTAGAGAGCCCGTTGCTGTTCCCCTCATATCCCCAAAAGTCTTTGCACTTCGTCAAGAGGATGATGGAAGGTGTGATTGAGTTGTGTCTACAGAAACCTGCAGTAAGTTGTGTGCGTGTGTGTGTGTGTGTGTGTGTGTGTGTGTGTGTGTGTGTGTGTGTGTGTGTGTGTGTGTGTGTGCGCACATTTCATTCTTTCTCGTACATATTTATTTGGCTCTAGCATTCCTTCATGAAAATAATGAACCAGCAATGTATACCCGGTTTAGTATAATAATAATAATAATAATAATAATAAGCACAAGCATAATCAAAATAATAATACACTTTATATCACTTCTCAAAACAGAATTCACAAAGTGCTTAACAAAGAGACAGTAAAAGGAAACATGGCAAAAAAATGGCAATAGTGAGGGAAAGTAAAAATCAAATAAAATGTTAATAATGATAATACGATTAAATAATTAACATCAGTAGAAAACAAGTAAAACTATGAAAAGGCCTTTTACTACAAATGGGTCTTGAGAAGTGATTTAAAGGTTGACACTGATTTAGCCAGTCTGAGCGCCTCAGGGTGGGCTCTCCAAAGGCCAGGGGCGCTGACACTGAAAGCCTGTTCACCTTTCTATTTTAAGAGGAGCAGTTGAAGGAGTTGTGGTAGGAGCAGTAGTAGTTGTGGAGGTCTGTGAAGTGCATTGATTACCATGAATTTAATGGGTCCAGCTAGAGTGAATCGCCTTGTCGTCAGCAGATGACGCAAAAATTCACTGTCACATTTCTGAACATTCTATCATTCATATCTATGGGAAACAAATTTAAATATTTTAAAATCTATAAAGAGAATCAAAAAGCTGAATACATCTGCACAACTCCTAAAGAACATTTTAAAGTTTGAATTGAGTCCCTAGCTGAAAGTATGTGTAAGTAAAGAAATACAAATAAATAGTGGGTATAAAATAACTAACTACAGAGAGAGAGGAAACACAACATTTTCTGTTTGACAAGTAGGATGAGAACCATTCCCGGGCAGTCCCAGAGATGCCAACCCATGGCCTAAATCTAGTAATAAGAATGTTGTGATCAGCTAGCAGGACTAGCACTCGCCTGCATCTGCGTTCCTCAGGAGCTCATTTATAACCTTAAGAAGGACGGCTTCAGTGTTATGGTGCTGAAGAAAACCTGACTAAAATGTTGTGCTGTAACCCAACACCCAAAGGATGAAACGGTGTTAACTCTCACATATCAAGTCATACAAAAACTACACAATTATGACAATAACAAAATGTACTCCATTTCATGTTACTGCTCGTAATATCATATCATGCAGAGGCATTTGAACTTATTCATTTGTTTGTTTGTTTGCAGGAAGTAATTGGGAAGTCTGTAAAACAGGCTGTGTTTTTGCCCCTGTACACTGTGCCAGAGAGGTAAGCTCTAATGTTTCTGTTAATGATTGATAAGATCTGGAATGTGATAGAATTAATTTACATAAAGATGCATTTATTTGTTTTTGTTTACTGTCTTTCCAGCTCTGAAAATACTCCACGACTTTTTGAACTTCCGTCTTTGTACGTAAAACACAAACATGCCGTAACTTTGTATTGGTCTGTGACGATCAGACAGGGGTTTGTATTGATTATGTACTTGGTATGTTTGGTTGTCATACAGGTGGAATGACAAGAAGGCCAATATGCACTATGTTGTGTTCTGCATGCCAGAGATTTCACCCTGCAAGCTGTACCTGTTGCGGAAGGGAACAGACCCATACAGGTAGATTGCTATGATTGTGTGTGCGTTTGTGCATATGTGTGTGTGTGTGTCTGTTTCTTTGTGTCTGTCTATCTATGTCTATTAATAACTCTATTTTTTTTTTGTTCACAGACATATCCCCAACAATCTCATGTCGATTGACCTGAGCAATGTTCTTAGCCACCATCTTGGTGACAATGAGTGAGTGCCTGTCCTCTCATTCTTACCCTGAAACTCTTTAAATGGACATAAATGCAAACTACTGTGATAATTTTTTCCTCAACTTATGAAGGTGTTGCTACCATGATTTGGAGTGTCCATTTGTTTTTCAGGCCTGACTGGGTGTACAGTTGCCTGGATGCTCGTTTCTATGACGATGAAATGCTAACTGTGGTGTTGCAAGGGCCAGAAGAGATCAGGGGGCACGTCCTGGCTCAGCTCCCTCTCAGCTCCGCCCTCAGCTGTGAGACTGAGTTCAACTGGGACCCTAGCCTCAGGTGGGTGGGTGTGTGTGTATCATTAGGAATATCTCCCTTGCATAACAACAATCCTCACCTCTCTGAACCTCCAGTTTGTTTCTCTACCTAGACTCATGCCTTGTGCAAAGCTGTCAAAGGAAGCAAAATTTTTAATATAGTGAGTGTACATTGCATCTTTAGAATCAATGTTTATTTTCAGCAAATGGGAGGGAACAAATGGGAGACAAGTGACAGTGTGCTATTATTCAAACAGTCATGTAGATATCACTTTGATGATGAAAGCAGAATAAAAGTAAGCTAGGCCACGGCAGGCACAGCTAAAGCCAGTGGAGACAAGGTGTGACTCTGGGACACTGTGTTTGTCACCTGTGTTGTCAGGTTGGACCAGCAGAGTGGAGCCATCCCCTGCCAAAGTGTGGTGTTGGGGAATCAGTGGCGGGACCTAGAGAACATGAAGGCTCAGTTTGTAGCCGTCAACGGAATCCGCAAAGTGGCGTGTGTGGTACGTCTGATTTACTTCCAGTGTTTCCCTTTGAATTTTGTGCAGGGTGATTTTGGTTTTGGGACCTGGATTAGATATTATGATATGTGAATTAACTGTACTAGACATTTCCTGTATTTCTTTGTTTTGGTAAACAATAAGGCCAAATGATGCACTTTCAATATTTTCACATTTCTAGCAGTGGGGGGCACCACTGCTGCACGAATGTAGGAGAAAGACTGCTTATAACAATGTACCTGTTTTGGGGGGTTTCTTTGTCAGCTGAGTGCCAATCTGAGGCACGTTCGCGTTTTTGAGATGGACGTGGAGGATGAGGAGGATGAAGAAGGAGCTGAGTCACAGAATGCCAGCGCTGACCAGGACAGGCTGGAAGCAGCGATGACCAGCCAGGTGGAAGGGGAGCAGGTGGCTGAGGGTGAAGCTGAGAAGCGTGGAGGGGATGTGTATCAAAAGGTCGAGGAGCATCTGGAGTCAGAAGAAGCCCTCGAACTCTCTTAAGACTCCACTCCCCAAGACACAGAAGCAAGTTTAACACAGTAATATAGGACTCCACTCCATCCCATTACAAAATGATATCTGAGCACTATGTTTCATTCTGACACCATTTTGGGGGGGAGGGGGGGTTGTGTATGGAAATAAAGATATTTTGATAAGACTCTGTGCTCATTTTGTTTGAGTTGTTACTTTTATTCTTAATTTATCTTCATTATCTTTTTTTCGTTTTTTAAATTTAGTGTAATTGATAAACTGACTTTGGGCCAGCACTGTATTTAATAACCCTAGGCCCTAACCCAACCATTTATTGAATTTAAATAATGCATGGGCGTCGTTTGTAAAACAGCAATCGTAAAAAGAGAACTCTTTGTAGATACGAGGTTTCTGTAGAACAAAGACAAATGTGTTTTTGTCCCATACTGTACTGGAGAGGGAGAGTGTAGTGTGTGCGCGCAAATAGGTGTTGGTGACGTGCTCGTCTCCGCTACAGAACGTGATGACGTGTACTATTCGCCGCCTGTTGGTCTTTCACAGTTGGCAACGAGTATTGTGAAAATGGCCTCGACCCTACCCGTACGTACGAATAACCGGAGAAGATGACGGTGTTGTGCTTTTTAACTCCGTTGAACACCAAAGTGTCTTCATTGAACACGTAGAACAGTTAAGTAAGCAAAACTAAAGAGACCATCAGCCGATAGACGACTAACAATACAACAGACCACCGCATATTTTCGTAGGGCTGAAGAGCCACTATGGAGGATATCAACTCAAATATCAACGCGGACTTGGAGGTGCGGAAGCTACAGGACTTGGTGAAGAAACTCGAACAGCAAAACGAGCAGCTTCGGAGTAGGTCTACATTGTTGTCCTCGTCTGGAGCAGTGTCAGGGAACCACAGACCCCTCAGCGCCGGATACGACTCGTCCCTGTCAGCGGGGATGGCAGCCGGTCTGGCCGGCTTCCCTGGGGTGGGGTTCGGCGGCACGGGTGGCTATGGTGGGATTCTGGAGAACAACCGTTGTTTGAGCCCCAGACTGTCATATGATGGCATCAGTTTCCGGAGGGCATATGAGGGCGAGGGGGCATCGGCTGCCACCTCTGTCTCGACTATGAACTCATTTTATCCAGATACCGCTGGGGGCTTTAAAGACGAAGGGGAAACCTCAATCCTAGACGAAGTGGAAATCTTAGACCTCGAAGACATGGATTGTCTAAACGAAGATGAAGACAGCTGGTAAGTGACAGTTTACACGCAGACTAGTCTTGGGTAACTGGAGGTAACTTAGCCTTTACATGCAGCACACCCGTGTCTGTTGTCCCCCGTGTTTGGTGACAGGTTTAACTGCCGGGCACAGCTGCTCGAGACATTAGCTAGCAGTTACCACGACAAATGTTTGGCAGTGCAGGGCATAGGAATCCGTAACTATCTTCCCATTAGCTTGCCTCAACCTCTGAAGTCATATGAGATTCACGGTCGATCACTGAAGGATGTTGTTTGGCTCATGAGATCATATGTGGGCGCTGCCAACTGCCAAGCCACTTCTCTGACGTAGGGTATATACATGCTTTGTCATGCAATCACTGTTAAATGGTTTTCCTTCTCACCCTGCTTACAACCGTGCCACCTTTCACAAATCTGTCACTGTGTATTCAGTTAAATGTTTTATCGCACGGCTAGTAGTAGGCCTCAGGCCCTCAGCTGTGAGATCTCAGTCCCTGATGATCTGTTGAACCGTTTTGGTGTTGTGATGTGGCAGATTGCTTGGCTTGTCATGGCAGTGGTGGCAGGAGATCAGTGTGCACAGTGAAACTGGAAGTTGTTTGCCTGCCTGCCCAAAGCCAGTTGGGAGAAGTAGCCATGGTTACGTTCCTTGTCAGAATTCCCATTAGCACACCAGTTGGCACACAGCTACAAGTGCTGAGCAGCCTAAGTGAGAAGGCAAGAGTCTAAAGATGTGAATTAAGACTGTCATCTCACATGATGTAGTTATGTAGTTATGTCAGTGTAAAACACTGCGGTGTCCCTACATAGTGCATCATAAGTTTTCTATTTACAGGGCATTGCTAAATATTGCCGTTGATATGACAGTGTTTGTAGGTTATGTAGGTTGCTGTGTGGCCAAGGATGGCCATTCAGCACCATGTTGGTCTCCTTTTTATCAGCATCGTTTTGGCAACCCTCACTGTCCATATTCCTTTTCTTAATCCTCTCACACTACATTGGGTTTGCCCCATCACTGAGCATTTATGGTTTTCAGGGTTAGGTGGCTTTACATAGATATCCCTTGGAAGTGTAATCCTTGAAACGGGACACTATGATTGGATTTGTGCTGCTGTGTAAATCTCGTCGCTCATCCCAACTCGAGGAAATCCCTCCAACAGTTGGAGAGGCAGAGATGAGGCTTCACTACAGGGCTGATGTCAAACATGTTGATTCGGTAGATGGGTTTAAGAAGATTAGATAGGATAGTGATAGAACATGGGGTAGTTATTTGTAAGGCTCAGTGACTGACTGGACATCAGTATAACAATGGGCCTTCTTCCGATAACGGCCCTTGTTATATGTCTTGTTAAGGAAGGTTTGTTTGGTCGTGACTGACCTCTTTTAGGGCAACAGCACTGTAAGGTAGGTCACATCAGACCGTTGTTCTCTGGAAGCAGGCTATGGTCATCTTGTAGGTTAGGCTGTGAGGAACTAAATGAGGGTTGAGGTGATTGAAATTGAAAGACTGCCAGATATGATAATTAGTTGCTCTTTGGCAAGCCATTGATCACATCATCAGAGCAAACAAAGTCTTCCTCTGCTGCTTGTAGTAGCATGCCTGTGCCAGCTAGTGAGCAACACTTATAAATTACACTACTTTCGGTCTTGGTTCACTCATGCCCCACAAACCCAGTCTCCACTCATTCTGCCTGGGCTGTTTCGCTGCACACTGGATTAGATTTATATCTGGGATTACCCAGTAGTACCTAGCTCTTGCCAGCCCCTGTCATAGACTCCTGTAATCTCTGAATTAGCATCAGACTGGATTTAAAATGCAGCCTGGTCCTGTAGCGCTCTGGCGATCAATAGATGCATGTCACACTTATGCTGCTGCGTGTGGGCATGATACATCTCATTCTTTCAGAGTTTGGTGTTGATGTATGAAGCAGGAAAGATTAACTCTGTAACCTGTAGCCTTATGTGCTATACTGAATGTGAATGATAGTTGTGTTGACAAACAATTAAATGGTATAGTTCTGGATTTCACTCCCTTGGTATAGTTTAAAAGTAGGCCTATATTTCTCTGCATTAGCCCGCCTTGGCCTGTAATGTTGTTACTGCTCTCATCATGAAAGGTTTCCTCTGTGGCTGAAACAGAGCTGACAGCTGCTGACTCAGATTTTCTCCTCTGGGTGGAATCTCTTCTCTTTTCTTCTCTTCTCTTCTCTTCTCTTCTCTTCTCTTCTCTTCTCTTCTCAAAAGTTGATAAACCTAAAGGTTTGTATTCCATCACTTTAATAATTGACTGAACAGAAAATATCGGCCAACTCTGTAAGCTTGTAGCTTTCTTCCATACCTTGCTAATTCTGTTTCCATCAGTCTTTAGAAGGTTCTACAGTATGAATCAATGCAGCTGAATAAGCACTGAAGCTAATTACTTAGTTTCAAACGACTTAGGCTATCGAAAGTTCATTCTTAAAGTTCATTGCTGCAAGTTGCACTGTCCTCATTGTCGATGGAGTAATAACCCCAGAGACATATGGCACTGATTTCTGCAAAGTCTTGCCTAAAATAGCAGTATCTGCACTAATAAGTGAACTGGATTCGAACTAATATTTTCAAGACTGTATTGTCAAGTCTAAATCATATCTACAAATCACCTTTTGCAAGTTTTCAGATGGTGGGATTTTCTACACAATCTTAAATAATGTAAAGCACCAAACATTTCAAATAATACATATCTAAAATAGACAGCCAAACCATAACCCCAGAAATGCCTTGCTTCCTCTCTTTCTTATTCTCTCATTGGTATTGGAGCAGTCTGTGATCAAACACTGCCCAAACAGATAATGGATAGTGTTGTATTCATGAGGTTTTAATTCATAGCTGGGCATCATTAAGGGAGGACAAACTGATAACAACTGTTTGCTTTTATCACCTTTATAAACATGTTGTATAATCTGTTAATTGTGTATGCAACTGTGTTTTTTCCCAGGCTGTACGAGGCGAAACTGAACAGCCCCCTGCAGAAAGCCTTGAGTCCTATTGTGTGGTGCCGCCAGGCTCTGGACAACCCCAGTCCTGACATGGAGTCAGCCAAGCGCTCCCTCATCCACAGGCTGGATCTCACCATGTCAGGTACACAGCACCTCTTCTTTCCGCTTCTAATGACAGTTTAAATTCAAGACAAGCATATCCAGTAAACTTTCCAGTTTCACATGTATTATTATAATAATAGAAATACTGTGACCCGGGTTCTGTGGTTGAAAGTTAGTTGCTCACCGTCACCCTGCTGCCCGACAGCAGAAAACAGAGATATGATTTTTTTATGATTTTCTTTCTTTCATATTTTTTTGCACACACGACTTGTTTTTTTAATGGGGAACCGCTGCTTTCCTCCTTTTATGTGTTCATGATCACATCTCTGATAGAGCTAAGAGCCATTTGCTTTAAACTGGGCATGACGTGTGTACTTTTTTTTTCCTAATTCTGTGTGAAGTGAATTAATATGGGAGAGCAGATGATTCATCTTCATCATAAAAACAAGTCTAGTTAACTTTGAAACCATCTGTAATAAAAGTAATGTGATAATTCCATTTATAGCTCACAAAAGCCCATGTAGAATCAACACATATTTTTAAGAGTAGTAGACCCCTCATGGCACTGGAATGGAGACAAAAACAGTGATTTTCCACAGCTGTGCAAAGCTGCTGGCTGCGTTTGTTGATGGATGTTGCAGGTCAGTACAGCCTGATCAAAACTATTCAGTGATTCAACATTTTCCTTTTTGTTCCTCGCTCCCTTGCATTGTTGGATCGTAGAAACAGCTGTCGCACCCGGCATTTACTCTCCCTTCTTTTTCCAGCTCTTCCTTTTTTTCCCTCTAACTTTGACTTGTGATGACTCCACTGATTTTTCATATTGAGGAGGCCTAAATGCCAAGTGTTGTCTTCTTTTCTATCCAAGCCTTAGACACTCTAGGCTATCTACTTCATCAGGCTGTTTTGGGCTGACTTAATCTAGAGTAAAAGTAATGGGAAGGAAGAATCCAGTGTTCCCCTTTTTGTTGCTTGTTCCTTTGCACTGCTGTATTTATAGTACTGCGCCCTGGTGCGTGCACACTCCTGTCTGCGTCTCGCGCACACACTAGTCATTTTTAGTATTGCGCCTACATGTGCAAATTGTGTACTGTTTTTGTTTTAGCTAGGTTTTTCTAGGTTTTTTGAACAAATCTGTCTCTAAGATTTTTCAACTTTCTTGTGCATTCTTCAGTATCAGATTGCAGAATATTAGCAGGAATTCGTGGTTACAGTCTTTTTGTAATCGCTATAACATAGGTCATAGAGATGCCAGACTTGCTCCACTACCCTCTCTTCAGATTGGTTCATATTGGATGAGTTGTATTTGGCACCAGAATGGATGTGAGGTAGTGTTTTCACTTGAAATCCTGCCTCACCTCTCTGACAAGCCAATCAATGTCTCTGCGGCATCTGCGGCCCCTAGCGCGTAGCTACATCTGTCAAGTTGTGCACGCCACGTTTGCGGACCCTCTCTGCAGCCCTCTGCGGGTGCCTCAAACACCCTGTGCAGCTCTGTGACCACTGTTACCGTTGAAGAATAAATGAAGCGTAAGTGTCACAATGTGTTTGAAATTCTTTTCCCTTCTCCCTAACACTCCCCATCCGGTCTTCCTCACTTTCCGCTGTCTGCTTGATCTTCTCGTCTCACATCCACTCAAGCATTCAAACATGTGCTATCAAGGAAAAAGAGTACGGTATACATGTTTTCTTTGCATCATCCTTAGTCCTTTATACTCTGCTGTGCCTGTTTTCTCAGCTTTTGACAGACACTAATTATAGTTAGTCCCTCAGTGAGGAGGACAGGCCTCAAATCCTTCCAGCTAAAACGAGAGGGGTCAGTTCCATTTTTACAGAGGTATGTCCATGTGACAGTTAGATCATATTGAGCAACAGTCTGCTGAAGGTTGTTCACTGGAGCGGATGTGGTCTTCCCAACTCAGTTGCACAACACCCGCTCTGAACAGCACCTGGACAGACGGCCGCTGCAGTGGCTTTGTGTCTTTTATGCATCCAAGTCATACAGATCCTGAGAGGGATAGTGAAGAAAGCACACTGGCTGTCCAGTGGATGACTAATGCTACAACTAGCCAGTTCAGTGGGGGCTAGGGAAGCATGGTTGTTAGTGGTGATATCATCATAGGTGTGGAAAGAGGATAACGTCATCCATAATGGGTATGAAAGTATCACTACAGTCACTACTACCCCCTGTAGATAATTCCACAAAGGGTTGTAAAAAGACAGAACAACTTATATCCTCCTTGGAGTTGCCTATTCATTGGTCAGGTTGTAAAAACTTTTAAATCAGCCACCCACGGTCTGCAGTAGTAACGATGTTTGGTAACTATGAGCTTTTTTCTGCCACCTGTGGAGAGAGGAGTGTGTGGACAGCTTCACACAGGATGACTTCAGCACATCTTCAGCATTACATGCAGAGAGCATTTGTGTCTGTGAGTGAAAGACAGACTCACCACAGTTACACCCTCATGGCTCCTGGCTACTCTTCCTCACACCCTGTCTCTGACACGACTGTGGAAAGCCTGTTGCCATGGTGTTGGTGTGGAGTTTGTATTGACTAAGGAATTTCAAATCTCACCACACTTGTGGCAGATGCACACACAAGTCACAGTAAAGACTTTCCGACGTCTTACAATGAGAAATTTGAGAGGAAGAGGTGTCTGTGTCTGTCACCCACATATTTCACACATGAACTTTAGTTTTAGTTTGTCCATGGTGACCAAGCCTTTTGTCTGTGCACACCCTGTGAAAATGTAATCCCTAAATGCCGTGCCCCGGTTATATAACTAACAGCAGGGAGGAGAAGGACTATTCCACGGGATAGTTGCCAGAGTCAACTATTAAAGTAAGACAGCACTGTTCAGCAATCAAAACATTTATTGCAGGAGCTGAACAATTGCTTGAAAACACCATTTCTCCACAGTGCTGCGCCGACTGCTGTCCTGCAGTGATGACAAAAGACACTGGAAACAGAAAGTTCCAACCACAGTCACATAGCTGACCTGGCCTACTTCCACTCCACAACAGTTTTTACATTTCTTAGGCCTAATAATATGTAGTTAGGTTTCTGCCTTCGTTCATTTCTCTGCCAATTTCCTCCGTTTTCTCCTTTTGCATATTTAATCTCTCTGATTTACAATAAGCTCTTCTGTTTCCTCTTCTCATGTGAAGTGCTCTAAGCTTTTAAGCCACCCTGTCTTAATTTTTTTTAATATCAAGTAGTACTCAATACAAAGCGTTGTCTTCTTTCTTCCGCCCCAACCTTTAGGCCCTCTAGGCTGTACATTTTTATCAGGCTGCTGTATGCTGACTTCATTTAGGTTATTTCTTTGCCAAGCGGAAACTGCCCCGAAGATTCCACAGCCAAATTGTCAACAAGGAAAAGCCTCTAGTACGATTTCACATCACAGTAAAGAGAAACGACACTGATCAGCGGGCACGGAAAGAGGCTCTTCTCTCTTTTTTTTTTTTTTGATTAAGATTTGTTTTAGGACAGAGGATTTGAGGACACTCTATTTTGGGTGGTCCCTGTGCTGCAGATCCCTGTAGATTGGTCTGTCTCTCTTCCTAGTGAAGATTTACTACTGGAGCTGCTGTGATAGAGCCTGTTGTTTTCTAACCACCTCCAAACCCTCCAACACTGAACCCCTTGGTGGGACCATATGGGCAGCAGCCCCCCCTCATGATTTTGTAGCTAAAAACTGGCTCAGACTAGGTTATGTTTGCCTCCAGGAGTCAAGAGTAGGCTCCTAATCATGGCTAGTGTGGTTCTTCTGATTCATAGCATTAGACGGGAAACACACAGAGGTTTCTCTGAGCGTGTTAGAGTCTAAATACTCACAACTAGATACAAAGATGTAATTTCGGTGACCCTGTCTGTCAGGAGTGTGAGCATACAGAATGATACTGGCAGCCATAAGAACACTCAGTAGGACTGGACAGATGGACGACTTGACTGTTTTGATTTCTGCACAGCCTTAATTGTTTCTGATGTCGGAGGTTACCAGATAATCAGATTTAATCTCTTAGCCTGACCTCTTTGTATGGAAAACTAAGCAGCCCTTGGTTAATGGTGTAGAGTGGTATGGAGCTACATGTTGTCATGTTGTTGACATTCCTCAGTAGCTGATCCGTGAGCATGGCAGCAGAGTGGACATGATGTTATTTCCTAAATAATGCAGGAGGACAGAGTGCAGAGTATGAAGAGAGAGAGAGGAAGGAGTCATGTGGAAAGGAGAGGGAGCTGATCATAAAAGGCTCCTTTCCAGTCACCACCCAGCTGTGTAAACACATCCAGAGAGAGAGGGAGGAAGAAACGGAGGGATGAGTAAATGAGTGGCCTTGGAGATGAGAGAGTACACAGCACACAGCAAGCACTGATTGAGTATTAGCTGAGCGGAGCGGTCTGCAGTGTAAAAATGCTAGCCAGCCAAACCACTGTGCTGTCCCAGTGACCGGCAGCCTGTCCAGGGTCTGATCTCATGACTGAGACCAGGCGCTGCGAAGAATCGGTCTCAATGGGACTCTGTGAAGCCTCTGACTGCTGCTCCAGCTGGATTTCACAGAGAATTACATTGTGCTCTCATTAACTGTGTATGGACTGAATGGCGTGTATTGTTAAGTGTTTCTCCCAGCTGATGATGAAGGAACTCTTTATCAGGCCCACGCCTACCATACGGTTTAAGAGACTCTTGACCAGAATGCCAACCTGCAAGTGTCAGCACACTGCAGAGCTTTCAGAAAGGGGTTGGCTGTGAGCTGGCATTGTTGGCGTTGTAGGCAAGTACTGGGATGGCCAACAGGCTTAGGCGATTATTAGAGTATGTAGGAGCAATTAATCACTACGGCCTTTTATTTATGCTGCAGCCATGTACACATACTGGGCAAACAAAACACTGAACACAGAGTATTCAGATGTGCTCCATTTCACACATCTAACATTGACATTTTACATCATGGCTTTGGGTGTAAAATTTTTTGTATATTCACATTTGACTTTGACTTATTGATGGAAAATAAGCTATATCAAACTTTAACTGATCACAACTCAAGAATATAGGTCCCATTTTACACCAGTACAAGCATCACACGTGAAGCCTCAAAAACATGTCAAACTTGTGTTAAGCCACACACACTTCCTACTATAAAATGAGGAAAACTCTGTCTGTCTGTCTGTCTGTCTGCATCCATTTTGCTCCTCAATGGTTTGGCCAATCAATCTGAAACTGCACATGGGCATTGAGCATTGGCATAGGCAGGGACTGACGAAGCTGATTTTTCCATTTACCCAAATTTACGCTGCTTATGCACATTTTTGGCAAGTCTGCACGGAGTTGTGGCGCGCGCATCCCCGGGTATGGACTAGTTGAGTATTAATATCAAAAAAGATATCAGTATGTGGAAAAAAAAGTTGCAGGGCAACAGTGTTTCAACAGATGGTGCTAAACTGTAGGTCAGAGTTTTAACATCAGCTCTAAAGAATATTTAGGGTACCTTTCCCCATTAAAATGCCCCATGGCTCATGTGACCCATTCCCTAGTTTGGATGTCTACACTATGTCCAGACCAGTGAAGGAGAGATCATCTTCTTTTAAGACACAAGACAGAACTTTATTATTGTTGTTGTTATTATTGTTATCATTGCTACTATTATTGTTGCAGCCTGCAGTGTTTTTGACCTGTCAACTAGAATACACTCTTTCAAGTCAATTACTGAAACACATAATACCAATCATGGCCTTCTCCCTTCCTGTTGTGAAATGATATTGTACTGATATTATACCCCCTCTTCCTCTTCTCTGTCTGTCTACAGCCAACAAGCGCAGGAGTCTGTATGGAAGCCCCTACAGTCCACAGGTGGGTTATGGAAGCCCATATAGCACAAACACAGCAAACAGCCCTTATAGCAGTGGCTTCAACTCCCCCTCCTCCACCCCCAGCAGAGTGCCCATTGTCAGACAGCAGCTAATGCCTGGGAATGCAGGTAGGACCCTTTCCATGGTTGGCTAACAATCGTAAGACATCTATGTTGAAAATGTGCCACTGTAAGATGTTCATGTTTTATCTTACTAGTTCACCAGCGTAACGCAGCAGCAGAGAGGAATCCTCCAGCCGTGAGCCCTCAGTCATCAGTGGACAGTGAGCTGAGCACCTCAGAAATGGATGAGGACTCAGTCGGCTCCTCAACTACCTACAAACTCAACGACGTCACTGATGTCCAGATACTGGCACGCATGCAGGAAGAGAGTATGTACCAATACCAATGTCTTCTCCAGTAGAATTGGGTGTTGGCTTGCTATGACCAAGCTCTTTTTTACAGCATGCTCTAACTGTGAGTGTATGTGTGTGTGTGTGTGTTGTCAGGTTTGAGACAGGACTATGCCGCAACAGCGTCCAGGCGGAGCTCAGGTTCGTCCTGCCACTCATTGCGACGCAGCACCTTCAGTGACCAGGAGCTAGATGCGCACAGTCTGGAGGACGATGAGGAGGCGGTGCACCCGGCCTTCCACCTGCCCTCCAACCGCTTCAGCCCTTCCCCTCGCCACTCCCCCCGCGCCTCTCCCAGGAACTCGCCCCGCTCGCGCTCCCCGGCCCGCTCTATTGAGTACAGCCACAGCCGCGGCTCGCCTCAGCCCATCATCAGCCGGCTGCAGCAGCCTCGCCACTCGCTGCAGGGCCATGGGCCCGACATGCAGACCAATGTGGTGAAGAATGAAGGTAGGAATGCAGATAAACCCTGACTGAACTTTGGTGGGCTGTACACCGCAGTGCAGAGATGCAGCACAGATGGCAGACATACTGTACATCTGTGGTTCACGTCTGTTTTCTCCTGTGCTATTGTTATTGTAGAGAAGCTGCGTCGTAGTCTTCCCAACCTCACCCGCTCCTCAGCGGCGGCGGCTCAGGGCCCAGAGCCTGTCAAGAACAGCCGCAGCTGTGAGTCCAACCTGCAAGTGCCAAACGGAGGCTCTCCCAGACACCAGAACCAGTCTGCTAGTAAGTATTGCAGAAAGAAGATATGGTATAATAATGTAAAAGACAGACACGCATACACAATATTGTATTTTGATTTGAATTCATTCAACTGCACAACACACAAACCTTCAATCTAAAACCAGTTATTTTTATGTAAATACACCTTTACCCTGCTGTAACTACCAGAGACAGATTATCAAATCGATATCACTTTGTATTGTTAGTTGATTTTTAATAAGTAACATTTTTTTGCTCTGTAAGTGTACTCAACATTCAACAGTGTGACCCGTTCTGTAATCTCTAGTTTGTACGAGTGGGGATTCTGTTAATCCTTTTGGCTGCACCTTATAAGAGCTCTATTGCTTTGTAGTGCCATGGCTTTGGTGGTTTGGGATCCTCTTTGTCTTTTATCATTTTCAGTTTTAATATCTTTTCCTCACACGCATCCTTCCTCTCATCCTTTTTGCATCACTATCACTTCAAATCAACAGACACACCATGCTGAATTAGAGCATGGTTCCAGCAACTTTAAGAATTAAAAGCGTCTCCTTGTATGAATTACACTAGTATTGTCTTAGATTTTGTCTCCAAGAGGTTATATTATCGAAGAGCTTAAGATCCCACCTTTGAGTTAAGACAGCACACTTAATGTAATCCTGTAAAGAGAGATAAACAGCTCTCATAGTGATAGTGTTGTCCTTAATCCAGAAACACTAATCCCTCACAGCTATTGGAGGCAGAGAAGACAGGGGTCAAAGGGCAGATTTCAGCTGGTTAAACCTGTAGTTAAATGGCTTTATCTTGTCTTAACCAGCTCTCTCTCGGGGTGTTCATGTGGATCGGAGGGAGCTTTGGACATCCTATTGATTGCCTTTTGATTGTTAAGTTTGTTTACCTATTAGAGCAGGTATTTGCTCTGCTGTCAGTTGACACAGTATAGGAGATCTTTATTTGTATACTTAAGTCCAGCAAGATGTAGTTCTACACTTGAGAGATTTATTGTCTTGATAGTTGGTGTTTTTTCTACACGAGCTTTGGCTGTACTGGGCATGTGTGACACCTAAACTCCTGGCTCTCTCTCTGACTTCTCTTGACTGTAAAGCATGTGCTACCTGTCTCACCCAAAACCCCTCTGTCTGTGCTGAGACTGGTACATTGGCTGTTAAACCTGAGAGTGGCATTGAGGCTCTGCTTTGGCAGCCTGCTCATTCTCCACCGTGAATGTTTGGCTGCAGCGCCCCCTAGTGGCCGTAGACTGCACCTCTGGCTGAGAGTTGACCCGGGCTTGGCTGGCCTCCACTGACTCACTAGCCCCTTTTCCCCCATTAGCGCTATGAATCTCAGTCGGAATAAGCTCTGACTCCCATGAAATGCTGAAATGTCCCTGTTTTCCAGCAGCAGCCCAACTCCCAAGGTACTCGGCCCCCTCTCGCTCCTCCCCGAAACACAAACAGCACCTCCAAAGCCCATCTGCCCTCCGAGGTAACAGCCTGCTTCTGAACCAGCTGAAGGGTGTGGGATGGTTCTCACACACACAGACACATGACACTCTTAATGATATATTCTACACAGTCAGCTGCCTGTGTACTGAGGGTATAGACTACTGAAGCGAATTTGTAAGTGACGAGATAGATATATTGGAATGGAGCTGACGTGGATCCCAGGAAGGCGTAGTAATGCACCGTTGGCAGGACAGCTTGAAAGACCTGAATGTCCTTGGTAACTTTGAGTGTGATGTTAGCCTCGGTTTTTGTTGTTCTCTGACCTTTTTGCCATTTTGAGAAATGGAACAAGACAGTTTGGTGGCTAACGAAAAAAGGAAGGAGGAGGGGGGAGCAGGGTGCTTGTTAGCAGAGACAAGAGCATGAGTGTAACTCCCACAGGTATGCCACAACACTGAAAGGACATAATTATATTCACATTTCAAAGGGAGAATTGAACCACTTGAGGGTGAGTCAAGCTGTTTTCTATAAAAATATAAAATTGGTCATATAGACACAGTAATGTCAAAACAGCAGTTCTCTGCGGTTGCTGGTCCATGGCTGAGAATGAGATTCTCATTACTGTCACTCAGCTCTGCATGAAACACGAACAGTGTTATCTATCCGTCCTTAATGGTCAACTTATCCTTGATTGAACTGCACAGAATTTCTCTGTATTTTCTCCTATTTATGACATTATTTTATGAGCAAATATAATATCCTAAGCCAGATATACATTGTCATTTTCTATGTTACATAGCACTTTAAGGATATTTCTCTATAATACTAAGGTAGCCCCTATGCCATTAGTGATTGCTGATATTTCCAAATAAATAAATAAAAAAACAACTATAGAATTTTTGCAGAAAATTGTTACAGCACTGCTTTTTGATTGGACAGTACATGAGACTCTTGGATTGTGTGAACTGCTACTTCATTGTTCAGTCAAATGATGCACTCATCAGTCTCATGCACTTTACCAATACTCATTTCCCTGACATCAAAAGGTTTATAGGGGCGTCCTGGTGCCTCAGTTGTTTAAGGTGCGTACCATGTAACGACAGCGTCCTGGGTTCGAGTCTGGCTTGGGACCTTTGTCGCATGTCTTTCCCCACCCTCTATCCCAGTCTTTCCTGTCTCTCTTCTCTGTGACTATCAAATGAAGGCAGAAAATGCCCCAAAAAGTGATCTTAAAAAAAGGATTATAGCAGCCATTTTTATTGTACCAGCCAATTTACCATTCAAGAATGCATTTTTGAATGGTTTTGTCCGTCCTGCTCATTAAAATTCTGTTGTTGCTGAATCAAGTCTGAAACTACCACAAAACCCTAAATATAAGTGATTGGCTAAGGAAAGCATTTGAGTCTTGATCAACATCATTTGCTCCTGAACAAATCCCCAAGGTTAGGGAAATTAATTGGTTAAGTGTGACACTCCAGGTAGAAAGTGAAGATATTTTACGCAGTCAGGCGGGTCCTTCTGCTACAGAGGAATGACCACAGTAACTGTATGTGTGGATAGCATACTGCACATGAAGAGTTTCATCCCAAAATGAGCATATCAGTCATTTGGAAAAGAAAAAAAGAAGACAAAGAAATGACACCTCTAACAAAATGATTGTTGACATTAAAGTAAAATACATTATGGGTTACTAACATAGTTTTTGAGGATAGAATTATCTGTGTTTCTGGAACGGCGACTGATGAATTCCAGGTAGCAATGTGTTCCAAAATGGGCACATATTGTTTTGGAATGAAACCCTTGATATATCGTCTAATTCAGCACTACCTCCAGCTGCTCCTGGTGGCCGGTCTGCTGCACCTATAGACTCATCCAGGACACACAGAATTGCTCTGATTGTCACATGTGGGACAACAGAATGTCCTTCAACACGCTGTTAGCTCCCTCATCTTCCTCATCACTGTCCAGCACAACACTTGAGTGTCGGTCATGTAAGTCAAGACTCATGTAGCGTCAACAGTTTCATGAGAAAATAAACAGGCAATAAGAGACACCACATTCAACTCCCCCATTCATGTCACCTGTTAAGTTTCCTCACAGCTCTGAATTAAGCCCAGTCTCTCCTGTCTTCGTCTTTGTCTAGTCCCTCTATCCTGTTGCTTTGGAGAAGAAGGTGATTTCAGTGAGTATTCACTGAGGGTTCCCACCTTTTCAATATTGTGATTGTGGTTCCTTGCTGTGGTTGTGTTGATGTTGTGCTATGATCTGTGCTCCTGGTTATCACTAATAGATGCCATGTGTGTCTCACTTCATGGACAAGCACAGTAGGTAGCTTAATTAGTTGGCCTTTTCTATTCCTTTAACATTTTTTTTATTTTGTAGTTTAAACCCTCCATCAAGAGGTATGATTTTTGATTTGATTTGTTTGCGTATATATGCCACATTTCAAATATATTGATATGTTTTTATTATATGTATTCTTATATGTATTCTCCCTCTCACCATTGTGTTCTTGATCATTGCTTGATTGTGAAACTACTGAAGAGCTGAAGCCTCTGTCAGAATAATCTACCATAATCCGGTCATACTTGACTATAGTTGTTTCATGTTGTGCTCCCTCTCCTCTGTCCTGCCTGTCTACAGTCCCCTCTCCCAGCAAGCTGCGGACTCCAGCCACCCCATCCCCGCTGGCCTTGAGGCAGCCAGTAAAGGCCACGTCCAACCCCGGCTCTGGCACCTCCACCCCCACCCGCTCCCTGGCTCCTCCACGCAGCGGCCTGCCTCGCCCCAGTGCCCCCGCAGGAGGAGGGGGCATCCCTCTGCCCCGCAGCAAACTGGCCCAACCTGTGCGCAGGTATGCACATCCTGACACACACACCACTGTCCTATACTTCTATATCTGGAGAAGATGTAAGACTGCTGGGTATTGCTGTACACAAAATTTGACCAGCAGTATATTCTGAAGTCAAGTGTTTTTTATCATCTCCTCCTCAGGTCTCTTCCTGCTCCTCGGTCATACAGCGGCACAGGAGAGAACTGGAGAGAAGGCTGTTACTGAGGTGGGCCAGCAGGGGGCTCTCCAGTCAAACTATCAACACCAGGAGGCAGACATTACAATACGGCACTTTATCTACCAAGATTACTTTTACCATGAAAACAGAGAGACCATGTCGGAAAAAAAAGAAAACACACAAAAGACGGAGTCTACATTGTTTCAAAGAGGACCTCCCATTGTGTTTCTCTGTGTGGAGCGGCTCCGGAGCGGTCAGGCATGTAGTGCAGACGGCCCAGAAAATGCCAAAGAAACCAGCCCAACTCCAGCTCCGCCACCAGAGGAACCCTCACCTGCCTCAGTGTGTCTGCAATCATCTGTCAAACAGTCCATATCACTATAGTCTCCAGCTCTCCTCTCACTCCCCTCCCCTCTTCATCTTTCACCTCCCTCAGGTTGAAATGTTTCAACACATTTCTCTTTTTACGCTCTGTGTTCAACAGATGTTGGTGAGAGATCTCTATGATGATGCTGTGCAGGTAAAATGTCCCTTAATGTTAGAGAATTGTTGATGTCTTGCGGCAGTGAAAGCACCTCTGTATGGTTCTCATTTTAAGAATTTTTCCTCTCATGAAATCAGCCAGAATGTATGCACATGTTTCTTTTGGAAATTATTTATTCAAATTATTTAAGGAGTTTATGTCCAAACATCCATATCAGTATTTGTTTTTAAGATTTGAATTGTTAAAAATGTACATTTTGAACCTCAACTGCAAGCTAACTCTCCAAAGCCTTTTTTTGCCAGTGTCAAAACAGGATTTGTGATTCTTTTTGTTACAAGGAGCCCAGGTGACAGATGACACAGGCCAAAGCCTCAGTGCTGACAGACTTGTACCACAGTTTGCCAAAATCATACCTTTCCTTAGCAGTGCTGAAATCGGTCAAGCAAAGACATTCCTCTCAATTTCACTTCAAACTGACATTTGGTCTAAGTTCCAGCAGATATCTGGGAAATGTGTAATTCACAAAATCCATCTAGCAGAAACCTGAGCTCTCTGAATCATACTGCGTCATGATTCCACCCTTGCAGCCAATGAAACCAAGAATGAAACTTAACCACCTTGATGTAGTTAATTGAACCCCTGCAACAACATTGTGTCCGTGTATATCATTCATGCCATGAGAAAGAGGGAAAAAATATCTTCGGTAACATGAAAAGTTGAATATGTTAAGAGCGGTCACTGCCTCTTGTGCTTTAAAAATTAATCAAGAGGTGTGCCAATATTAGGGATGGTGTTTTGGTAATTGGTGTGCCGGGTATTATTAAACTAGTGCCTATAATTTAAAGTTTCACTTTATTTTGAACATGCTTTATTTGTTCATTTATCATTTTGTGCCAATTTCTGGATTTGCCAATATTATTTACAATTTTGCATCTCTGCTTGATTGATTTGCTTGCCTATTTGTGTTTGGTTTTTTTTTGTAATTGAATCAATACATTTATAATTGCTTTAAAAAAAAGTATGTTTAATATGCGCCTTCATATTTATAACTAATTACTCATTCTGTAAATGAGACTATTTATTGAAGAGAGAGGTGCCTCTGTCAAAGCTCAGATTTAGTGGGAAGCTAGAAAGAATGTTGCAAAAAGACATGCCACACCTTTTGTGTGCAAGTTTTTGTTATTGAACTTTTTTTTATATCCACAAACATGACATTCAGTTTCCCCGTGTAAACTCACATTTCAAATAAAAGCTGAAAAGGTGCTCTTTCCTGC
The DNA here is from genome assembly GCF_048128805.1 of Centroberyx gerrardi. Taxonomy (NCBI): domain Eukaryota; kingdom Metazoa; phylum Chordata; class Actinopteri; order Beryciformes; family Berycidae; genus Centroberyx; species Centroberyx gerrardi. The sequence continues at coordinate 17,065,719 of NC_136005.1, read as the reverse complement.
TGTGTGTTTTTGTGACTTCTGCAGACTTAAGAACACGTGGGTTTCTTATATTGATGTGACAGCCAAACTTTGGGCAGCAACTCTAGAATCAATTTTGTATACAGAAGCCTTACTAACCTAAACTTACACCTAAATGAACCGAACCACAGCCAATTGTCAGATGCTCAGAAGCAAGACTGACTTCATCCTCTCCCTGTACAAAGCCTGTTGGCTTCTTTGGTGCAATCTACAGCTGTGTGCAAACTACTTCTCCTTCCTCCACTACCTTCTGCTTTCCCTGGGAGTAAGAAGAACATCAGAGAACAACAACATGGTCTGGGTGAATACTGTAGTCTTATTTGCTGGACCATGGCCATTACTTTTTAGTTTTGATACATGGGCTTTCAAGTTATCTTCAACCTCCCCAAATTGGAAAATCAACTCTCGTGAAAACAGTTATCTTTGAAAATAATTCCAACCCAGTGTATTTTAAGAGAAAGGGAAAAAGCACCTGAGCTGCATTTGACCTCATGGTGTCACAGGAAAAAGGGCTAACATACGACATATCAGAATGTGAAGCATCACCAGGCTCCCTGAATAGATTTCTTCAATTTCCAGCAGGTTTTGTGTCGTATAGAACTTCTTTATAAGAGATTTGGTCCTAAATCTGTCAGAGTAAGCTTAAATTGATTATTATTTCTAAAAACAAAAGGAACATCGGCCCAAAAATCAGATAGTATAGTCATTATTTGTTGACTTGCTTCAGTCACATTATTGCTCATGTTCAGTCAGTGATGGTGTAATAAAGAATGAATATATTTACATATCTGCTGCTTCAGATAATGGGTAGGACAGGACAGAGGCAGGACCCTGCACAGGGGAATACTGCTTTCAGTGTGTCTATAACATAAAATTGACAATACTGATATAGTGATACTAACGCTGACTTCTCCTCAGCAACACCACAGGTTCGAGCAAGTTGTCTTCGGGGACAGTTTGAGCTGGGTGGAGGTTCAGGTTAAAGTAAAGTCCCCTCTGCTCCACATCCTGTACACAGATACAGTAGGTGCTGCAGCTGAGTCCCCACAGAGCCAGGGGGTGTCACAGCCGGAGTCTCCACCAGGGGGAGGAGACTGATCACCATGCTTCAACACAAGTCACTGGCTGGTTCAAGCTGTCCCATCCCGCTCCAGCCTCTCTCGGGACCGGCGCCCTGAGGCCATCTGACATGCATTTACTCACTCGCTTCCTCAATGTGTGCCACGCTACGCAACCATGGTTTTATTCTACAGGGCTTTTAGTGAGAGTATTTTCTGTGCCACTCTCTGCTGACACAAAAACAGACTGGGCAAGACAGTAGAGATGTGGTGAAGCCAAACCCCAAACAAGAGGAGGAGAGCTGTACTCCTCCTGTGCTTTTATTCATTTATTCCTTCAACCATCACTCAGCTGAACAGACTGTGTGGATTTCCAGGACCGCAGCCTTTTCACAAATACTCCTCACATTATCTGACCTACACACAATAGTATGATAAAACACGTTCTGATGAATTATACAGTATATAACATGATGTACCTTCATAATTGGTAGCTCTTATTTGTGGGTTGGTTGCTGAAAAGAATGATGACTGTTTAAACTGTGATTTGTGTTTTTATTTATTGTTACACAAGAAATCATTTTCTAATCTCAACTACCACATGCCCAGATTTCAAACAAATCCCTAAAGAACTATAGCCCTATCTAATTAATAGCTTCAGTCATATCTGATGCTGACACCTTAAATATTGAAAAAGTAGCTTTTGTGGTGACGAATGCTATAATACAATCGTGCCATATTAGGCCATTAAGGCTCCACTTTGGCTATAATTGTGAGCTCAATAACACACATTAATAACTATTACTACAACACCACACATCAGACATGCGCAACATGGACCTAGAGTTCAAGACTTTCATGCGCAACGCTCAAACCGATTCATAAAAGACAGAAATAGCACAGGGAACAAAAGACACGGGCACGCAGATTCTTACAGTCGATGCACGAATATAAAGACGAGCACAATTTTCCTTTATGCAGGCTGTGCTTACTCACCCTCGACCAAGAGCTGTTTCAACTAAAACTCCATTTCCCACGCGCCTAAATGAGCACGTGTAATTCTAAAGAAATCGTAAGGAAAAGTAACCTCTGGTGAGCTACTAAAGTTAAAGAGTTAAAGGCGTAATTTTCCAAATGGAAAATTGTCAATATATAATGATTAGGTTGATATTCTCCAAAGGACCTTTTCTCCATATAAGGGTCGGAGCGCAATATAAAAGGGCAGCCTGCGTGTTATTGATCAGGCCCATCCACTCTTATTGAAGCTTTCCAAAGCCCGTGTGCAGACTCCCCTCCAGTAATGTGCGTCTATCAGGGAGCCAATCCGTGGCACCAGACAGACTCAGTGAGTCGCTTTAAGACACACTGCCATGGCACCATCACATCCTCTGACCACTGGAGCCTCCGCTGCTCGTCATTTGTGACAGTGCGCCACTAGGGGAATCATTTTACGCACCAACACCTACAGGGAGAAACCGACTGTGGAGAGCCTCTGTCCTCCGGTTGCGCCATGGAGAACTCCAGCACGCTGGGTACCGATGCTCCAAATGCTGACCTAATAGCCCTTTTGATGACTGACACTTTGAAGCGAGTGGTGGACTTGAACGGTTCTCCGGAGGACTTTGCCATGGCCGGATTACGCGTGGCCAGTGGTCCCATGTTTCGGGACGCCAACACATTCAGGACTGCCGCTGGAGCCGAGCTTATGGCCGCTCCGCCGTCAGCGTCCTCTCACCTGATGCCTGCCTTCTGGGATTCCCCTTTGAGTCACGGAATCAATGTATTTGTGGGACTTGTCCTTTGCTTCACCATGCTGGGGCTGGGCTGCACGGTGGACATCAGCCAGCTTGGGGAGCACATCCGGAGACCCATCGGGGTGCTGCTGGCGCTCGTGTGTCAGTTTGTTATCATGCCCTTGGTGGCCTTTCTGTTGGCTTTAGCTTTCTCTCTGGATGATGTAGCGGCTATGGCCGTTCTGCTCTGTGGCTGCTGTCCAGGGGGGAACTTGTCAAATATAATGTCTCTGTTGGTGAACGGAGAGATGAATCTCAGGTAACTAAGTAATACACAATCACGTTATTCCTGCTTGGCTTAAAATAACCTATAGTGCTTTACCAAGTGAAGTTGTACATGTATTGCACAAAACTGAACTATCTGTGTTTGTTCTAAGTATAATATTCAGCAATTACGCATAGGTGTCGGAGATTAGCAAAGGTTAGACTTTACGCATGGCTCTAAAGTTAATCACATGCGTTTTATGTATTTTCTGTGATGCCAATTGTGACAACTTGGTCAAACTTAATTCAGAGAATCCAACACTGTTTATGGCCGCTGATCACATCCATCTTATAATGCTATAATGGTGCGTCTTCGCTCTCATCTCCCCAGCATCATCATGACCATATCGTCCACGCTGCTGGCGCTGGTGCTGATGCCGTTGTGTCTGTGGATCTACAGTCGTGCCTGGATCAACACCCCCTTGGTGAACCTCATGCCCTTCGGGGCCATCATCCTGACCCTGTGCAGCACTCTCATCCCAATTGGCTTAGGGGTGGCGCTAAGATATCGCTACACGCGGATAGCCGACATCGTTTTAAAGGTAATTTAAGAGCAAAGTTAGTTTTCCACTTAAAGTGAATAAAATGAGTCAATTAAAGACCCTGATTATTTCATGTGATTTGTCGACCTTGAATACTTTAGATTAACGACCACTTTTGCGTAAAAGCGCACTGCGTAATTTTCCATGCCTGTCATAAGAATAGGCGATGCTGACCGTAGGGCACAATGACATCAGAGGCACTTTGTCAGTAAGTGCTCCTCCCTTTCATGATAAAAGTCGCTCACATGAGGGAGGGGCACCTGATTTACAACAGAGAGAAACGTAGTACCAAATACAAGATACACTGATTCATTCCAGACCTGAGTTGGAAAAGACATGCTCATCCTGTAATATTGTCTCTCCAGGTATCCCTCTGGTCTCTGCTGATCACTCTCATATTGCTGTTCATCCTGACCGGTGCGATGCTGGGGCCCGAGCTGCTGTCCACCATCCCTCCCTCTGTGTACGTGGTGGCCGTGCTGATGCCTCTGTGTGGCTACGCTGCAGGTTATGGCCTGGCTATGCTCTTTGACCTGCCGCCTAACAGCCGCAGGTCCGTCTCTCTGGAGACAGGGTGCCAGAACGTGCAGCTGTGCACCGCCATCCTGAAGCTCACCTTCCCCCCTCACCTGATGGGAGGCATGTACATGTTCCCTCTGCTGTACGCTCTGTTCCAAGCGGCCGAGGCTGGCATCTTCATCCTGGCATACAGGATGTACAGAAAGGAGGTTCTGCACAAACAAGACCCCATGGGGGGTGGCGATGACACGGATATAACATATCAAAGGTTTCAAGATGAGGATACTGGTTTTGACTCATCTTATGGTGCGGTGACAGTGAGTGACCCAAACACCATCATGTTGGATCCTTGTCCTCCTGACTCAACTCCTGTTTAATGTGAAAAAGACAATTCCCCACTACAGTTGTGGTTAGACCTGCTGATGGAATTATTATACTATTTATTGTCATTCATAAACAACCTCCGGAAAACAGAGGGAGACTACGCAGGGGAGTCCAGTGGGTACAGAATGTTTATTATTGACTGCTGAAAAAAAGGTGCTTCAAGAGAAACGTTGCCAAATCCAACCAAGCCAGATTCATGTCTAATATAGCAAAGGAAAAACATGAACATGTTTATTTGAGAACATAGCTATGTTAATTACAAAGCAATTTTCATCAGCTAAGCGTTACTTTAATCTGAAAGTAATATTCATCAATAAACGCCAGCTCAACCAACTCAAAGGTTCACAATACATCACCAAAGAAAGACAGCACTTAGTTTCAACAAGAGGATCAGATCTACACTCCGTCCCAATTACTCACCTTTTTTCCTCAAGTCCACCGTGTGTGTGTGTGTGTGTGTGTGTGTGTGTGTGTGTGTGTGTGTGTGTGTGCGCGTGCGTGTGTGTGTGCGTGTGTGTGAGAGAGAGAGAGAGAGAGAGAGAGAGAGAGAGAGAGAGAGAGAGACTTCAGGGAAAAGGGATTGGGAGGCTGTCTGTCAGACAAGCATATCAACAATACCTACACATGTACACATTTCCAACCACGCAGTGCCAATCCAGTAACTATATGCTCCATAAGACTAATAGTCTGAACAAAATGTACAATTGTGTATATTATTAACACATGTATATCAAGAAAATATATGGTATGGACAAAAAATAAAGCTTCTAATTATACCTTTGTCACATGTCTCGTGTTTTTGACCTGTTTTGTATTCAGACAGAAGGCAGGCAGTCCCACACCTGACCACAATTAGGACTAATGGAGAGCCCAGTTCCCCCAATCTATTTAAATGGCTACACCAACCAGCCTGAGTTGGCTGAACAAAATGGCTACGTATGGTGACGAGCCAGTCGACAGCTATTTCTATTCATCTTACAACCCTTACACGGGCAGGTACCCCAAACCTAAAGACGCGGGGTGGAAATACAAAAGTTATCTCTCCCACTATGGGGACAACTCGGATGCCTTTAACAACCACCAGCGCGCCCAGCTGAAGTCCATCTTATCCCAAATCAATCCCAAACTCACCCCGAGGCTCAGGAAGGCGAACACCAAAGATGTGGCGGTGCAGGTGAACCCGAAGAAGGACGCCTCGGTGCAGTGCTCCATCGGCCCCCGGACCCTCCTGGCCATGAAGCGGGACTCTCTGCGCCAAAGGAGACAGGAGGCCCCGACGCCCGGCGGCGGTAGCCCCAAGGCGGGCGCTGTGCGTTACCCCCGCACCCTTGCTGTATACTCACCCATCGCCTACAGAAGCGTCACCTCGTTCCTCGTGGAAGACAACAAGGCGTCGTGCGAGGCGCAGACCGGAGAGCCGCCCGAAGCCGCGGGGGAAAGCGAGGGGCAGAAGAGCGAGGACGCAAAGCCCGCCGGCCAGCGCAAAAAGACCAAGACAAAACCACCAGTGAAGACTGAAGATGTGCAGCCAGTTCCCGAGGGGTCGAAGGTCAAGGCGCGCGTACGGTTCCAGGTGGGTGTCATATCACGCGCTCACCAGTTGGGCAGGTTAGCCTACTCAAACTGTTGGGGGACGTTACATTTAAAAATAACTGGTTACTTCGTTGCTTGCCTTTTTAAAAAGTTACAAAGTGTCTCGTTAGGGTATCTTAATTTGCGTCATCCACTTCAAAAGCATGCACTACTCGTTATCATCAGAGTAACCAAATAGCCTAGTGTTGATGTCCAGTGTTTGCTCAGTGAAATTAAAGTAGTGGCGATTACTCCGGACAGTCAACTTTTCTGACATTTTAAGCTCTAAACTAGCTTTGTGTGGAAACTAATCGGGGATAGCATGTTTTGGGGAAAATCAAACATCTGTCTAATGAGAGTGATGATAACACATGCAGCAACTTTTTCTTTTTATTATTGGTAGGTCCCAATCATGAGATTTAGTCAATCGATGAAAATCGGACTAGACCGTGACTGACTTGACTTTTTTTTTTTTTTTTTTTGGGTCTGTCCTAGTTTCTGGAACAGAAGTACGGATATTATCACTGCAGAGAATGCAACCTGCGATGGGAGAGTGCCTATGTGTGGTGCGTTCAGGGCACCAACAAGGTGAGCTCATTTCTTTAGACCAAATCAACCACATTCTGTCCCTTCATTTCCATAATTCAGTTCCCTAATTCAGTTTGAGGAATGGTTAATGGTCATTTCACTCAACCCCACTGTTATCTTCCCACCTAGAGTAGGTTTCAAACAGTTGTCCAGTTTTGTACCAAATCATATAAATTCTTCACCAATGAGGGTCCTGCAATCAAATATTATAGGGGTCATTGGCTCCAACTTGGGGCCTATATCTAATTGGATGGGCTTTGACATGAAAACATCTGGGAACCCTGCCCTAACTGAAGTGTCTTGTTCCAGGTGTACTTCAAACAGTTTTGTAGAAAATGCCAAAAGGAATTTAACCCATACCATGTCGAGGACATCACATGTCATGTAAGCCCTTTTTGCTCTGCAATAATGAGTAATGGCATTCAAATGGTCCATTGTCTCATCCAGTTAACCCTTACTCTCTGTTCCCAGACTTGCAACAAGGCGCGTTGTTGCTGTGCAGTGACGCCACGCCACGTTGACCCCAAACGGCCACACAGGCAGGATTTGTGTGGCAGATGCAAGGGCAAGCGGCTCTCCTGTGACAGCACTTTCAGTTTCAAGTACATCATCTAGGGAGCTCTGCCACTGAACTTTGACCCCGTACACACCTACATCAGGACAGCAGGGTGTGTCCTCAGCCCAGGGCACCAGTGATGCACAAAGGGATCTGGGATGCAGGCTAGATATTTGACATTTCAATACTTTATTTCATGCCTGTTTTGCGTTATGAAATTGATGGCATGCACCACTTGTGAATGTAAAATAAAATGGCTACCCAGCAATCTTTACTTGAGCATTTTTTCCCCCCATACTCACTTTGTGTTGAGACTCTGTTGGTACAAGACATGGAGAGAAACTAACTGCAAATAGCCTGTTAAAGTGCTTTTGAATCTGTAATGCATTTCAGTTTTGTTTAAAGTCTGCAGAATTGCCTTAACTAACGTAACCTTTGTTTCAATGAGGTGATGCAGTGACACTTGAATTTTAATACTAAAGTTCTGAATTTTTAGCATGTAAGGTTTGTTTTGCAGTGGTGCTTTTGCTTCTAGTGCAAGTTGCAGCTGATGCTGAAACATTGATGGCACCTCCTGCTGTGGTGACCACTACTGAATAGAGAACCACTGCACATGTACAATTTGGGGTTAGTATCACAATACTTTGGTAGTCTTGAGTATAACCCAGTTAAAATCCTTCACAGTCTCACATGGGTTCCAGTCTACAGGCAGACGAAACTGCTCCAAAGTTGTGTTCAGGTAGGGTGGATGAGTTGAAAGACTCTTCAACTGGACGACCTGGGTTGAAACCCCATGTCAGCAAGCACATTGATGAAGTGTCCTTCAGTAGAGTCCCATCGAGTTCACACAGAATTCCCCTACAGTAATCAAACATTACATCAAGATCATCGTATCTGAAATGATGTGCTCTTAGTGTCCTAGGAAATGCTAACATCAAAATATTTTCTCCTGTGTCACCATTCCTCTGTATACATTAACAGCTGGGCTCTCGTGGGTTTGTTACTTGTGTGCGCTTTTTGCAATGCACAGTGCTTAGGGGAATTATAGTAGGCATTGTTTAGGCTTCATAAGGGAAATACTGTTCACTGGTACCCCAGGCAGTACAGTAGAAGTCAAGCATGAGCCAGCTCTAGGTTGGCTGCACATTCACATACCAGGAAGCAGCTCAGTTTAGGTTGTAGTGCAAGTTGCAGCTGACCATGAGACAATGGTGCTGTAGATGAAAATAGCACCTTTTTGAGAGTTGGTAGTGTTGCTGTGGCCAGAGCAGTCTCCTCCACCATTTAATACCTATATTAATACTTAAGACCAAACTTACTGTATGATCAGGTTTTTATTTATCCAGAGAGAAGGCTGGTATGTGAGTGAACAAGGAGAAAAAAAAAAAAAGGAAAATGTATAATGCACCTCTACATTAAAACATTATCTTCCAAGTAAATAATATATCCATTAAATAATTAAGAACAGCATTCAAATGTACCAGACAAGCAGAAAAAAGCTCTCTGAGGAATGAGTACAGTGATTGTTACAATGTGCCATGACAAGTTTTCCACAAAGCATTCAGATAACGGGTCGTGTCCTGCAGTCACGGCAGCAAGCAGGGCCATTCTGAAAGCGCAGCAGAGCTTCGATGGCAGCTGTTTCCTCGAGGAAAACAGGATCAAACTGTGGCAGACGATGAGTACTGCTTTGCAACGGGATCAGCCAACATGGACAAACGCAAACCTCAGTCTCCCTTCATAAGGCTTTAAGCAGAGCCTATGCTGGGGGGCAGGGTAACAAAAAGATCACAGTGGAGAGAAGGAATGCATATGACTTGGCTTGGCTGGGTTGGTGCGGTCCAACAGGAGATAGAGGCTGCATTAGAGCCATCACCATCAAAATGCTAGAGAAGTGGCCAGTCCCAAATGACCCCTGACCCCCCTTTGCGAGAAGGACCACAAACACCAACCAAGGCAGTCTTTGGGAAATGTTGAAGTTTGTGTGATTGGATGACAATCGTGGAGCGGATCATTAATGACTTAAATCTGGTCTTGCTTTTCTCTTCTCACATTAGCTTCATACATCCTATTCGGATTAACAGTGCATTACACAAAAAGTACAAGGGAAAAATACTGGTTTTACACTATACATTTTCTAAAATATATACAGAGTAAAATAAGTTATTGATGTTTCCATAATGAGTTGTAGCCAGTCTGCACCTGTGTGCAATTATATGCATTTGTGTGTGAGCGTATATCAGAATATCCAATATATACCACACAGTCAAAAGTCTCTAAAGGCAGCTACTTATTTGGTTAAAGAGTGAGTTTCGCATGAAGACCTGTTGAAGGGGACTCTCCTCTCAAAGCAGATCAATAAACAGATATATTTCTCTTTTTACACTCCCCGAGGGCAAACAGCTCCCCCAGGGTTACAATTACATGTTAAATATCCTAACATTTACAACCTAGGATGTTAGCTCTAATAAAAAATACATTTCTCAAAAAAATATTCTTGCAGTGCTTTTCTCTTTCAAGCATGCTTTTGAAAACTTTTTTTTTTTTTTAACTAGATTTTTGTGTGTTTGCTTACGAATCTTGACAGGACAGTCTGTCCTCACGCATACGACAACTCCTCCGGACTGACTTACATGCTTCAACACCGTCTCCCAGCCCCGGGGCCGAGGAGGCCACCGGCCGGTACGACAGGCCCGTCAGGTCAGTTCCGCCAAAAAGAAAAAAACAACAAAAAAAACAAAACAAAAAAAAAATCTGTCACCATCCCACTGCGTCCTCTCTTACTCACTCTCTTTCCCAGGCCAGTCTCAATACCAAGCACACCACCACATGACTTATTGCAGCTGAATTTGCGAGTTGGCTTAGTCTGGGAAAAAAAATGATATTAGCTTTAAGTATTCATACATGTAATAATATATATTAAGAGTCACAGTTATTCCCACACATCCTTTAGCCCTTATAGGTGGAGTCTCTCTTGTCCTCCTCTGAAGCCCCTCGCCGTCTACCCACTCTCTCCAGCGGAGGTGAGGTCTGGGTAGAGCGGAGGGGGGCTGTTTTAGTCCAGTCCAGGCTTGGGGCCTGCAGTGCCACAGGCTCAAAGTCCAGTGCTGACCATGGTGGTGTGGGGCTGGCAGGCCTGGGCCTGACTCAGAGCCTCACGGATCTGCAGGTTGAGCTCCATGAGGCGGGTGCTAGCCTGGGACAGGTCCCTGCTGGGGCCCACCACCGCCAGGCAGCCCGTCTGGCCCAGCGTCTGGTGACGGAAGTAGATGTGCAGAAGGGTCTGGACTGCATCATCTGTCTCGTTGCCAAAGATGTCATTGGGCCACAAAGACCTGTCGAGAAGAGAGGAGGAGGGTTAGTAGATGCAGAGAAGAACTTTAATAACTAACGATGCACAACTAAAAGTTCTAATCGGCTGATAGAGGGGTTTTGTTCGACTTGCCTGAAGATTTTGACCTGTGTGAGGGCAGAGCTGAAGTCTCTGGCTCTCAGGGTTTCGATCAGTGATTGGATGGCCGTCTCTGTGCTGGTCTGGGCAGAGTCCGGTATACACACATCCTCTTGTCCATCACTTCCCGTTTCCGCCTCCTTCAAACAGCTCTCCAGGATAGCCAGCTCCTCAGACATGTTGGTCACCTTAAGGGAGAGACATAAAAACACGCATATCATACCATCGCATAACACAAGCATGCATGTGCAAAATCTACACAGGAAGTCAGTATAAAAAAATCTATTAGTATTGACCAATTATTAACTGGAATAGCTGACCCCATCGCTCCATGTGAGAAATGATTCAATCTCATAAAGTGCGTTTAATCTGATTAAAGCTCTTCCAAAGAGCTGTGGTAAGATAGGCCTGCAGCCCAGATAGTGGTCGTCTGCAGCCCAGAGAGTCAGTGAACTGATGATGGTTAGATACCAGGACTGGGAGTGGCTGGTCTCAAAACTTGTAGTTTAAAAACAAACAAACAAAAAAAACAAACATACCTATATTGCATAAAAGCACCTAGTGCTATTTTATGTATCAGCTTAATGTGAGACAAAACAATGGGAATAACATGTGGATAAAGTGCATTTGTCTAGCGTAAGTGCAATGAAGTGCAAGTTGTCAATTCTTGTTTCTCTGACAAGGGAGATGGGACAGATGCACAGTGTCACAGTGCCTTTCCAAGCCAAACCTGAAGCCCAATTAAATCCCAACTATCTCACTGTTGGCCTCAGACATAAAATGTGGTGTGTGTTCTACGACTTAGTGTGGGAACCGAAACAACTGAACTGGATTTATGCACAACCACCACATTTTAAACAATTACCCAAACACCAAATCCTGTACGGTTTTAGTCTCACCTCTGCCTCTCTCTTGATGGTGTCCACCCTGCTGATGAGCTTACAGTAGGCCTGGAAAAGCAGCAGCAGCTGAAAGTGCAACTTATAGAGCCTGCGACATAACTCCAACTCCTACAGAGACAGAAGAAAAGACAGTCACATGCCAGGCATAATGGCCTATTCTGCATTGAAATTACTCACACGGTCATATGATTAGACAGGTGGGTATCCTGGGTTAGAGACGTAGGAGTAGATGAAAGGGTTAACACAGCCTAGAGCGGAGTGCCGTCCAGTTCAGGCCATGGAGCAAGAGGTGAGGGTCTATCACTAGTCACAGGCCGGCATTAGTCACGGAGCTCTCGATTAGAACGCTATCCATCACCACCTCCTGTCACGCTCCCTACGGCCCGCTGCGACCGGGTACGGCTAAATAGATGAATGAATGAACCAAAGAACTAGGCAATGACTAAGAGTTAGAGAACTGATCCTAATCCAGGAAAACATGGAGGGAAAAAAAAATGGTGATTTGAACAGGTATGGGAATGGAGAAAAACACATGCAAAATGAAAGTAATCTAAAGGCCCTGACACACCAGGCCGACGGCCAATGTCGGTAAGCGTCCGTGTCCCTAGTTTTTGCGGTGTGGCCGAAAAGCCGCCGACAGGGGTCCGACTAGTGCCAACGCACCGTTGGCACTAGTCGGACCCCTGTCGGCGGCCTTTTCGGCCGATTGAGCGTGTTGAATCGCCGGCGGAGCCCGGTGAGAGAGATCACTCTGATTGGCACGAGAAGAGAAACGGAAGTGACGAAAGCAAGCAAGCGACGAAGTCGTTTTTCCACAACCAAAAGACCAAGGGCTGACAACGCCAGTGCTATTTGCAACTTCTTATCAGACATATTCTCGATTAGAAGTAGCGAAACCGTCTGTGATGAGAGAGAGTGGTGTGAAAATGGTAAGCAAACGCTGCTTTGTTTACGGTTTGTATATCCGCAGTCCTAGGTCTTCCGGTTTCCCTTTTTGAATGACGAATACAGACTACTGCCACCTGCTGGTATGGAGAGTTATTTCCCCTCACGCAGGCGCAGAACGTACGTGCTAGTTGGCCGTTGGCTGTAGTCTTTGCGGTGTGTTCAAGTGCAACTTTCTGGACCAGACACAGGCGACATGAGGCGACGCAACAGTCGGCCTTCGTCGTTGCTGGTTCTTTGATGTCGGTTTGGTGTGTCAGGGCCTTAAACCTGACGGCAATATGGATCTCTCCATCGATCTTGTCCTATTGATAACCCAAGGCAGCATCCCCCTCTGAAATCAGTAGTAACCCTGTACGCTGATTAGAAGTTTAGAGATCTTCTATCTGCAGACAGAATCGGTATGGAATACGAAAGGGGTTAAGAAGTTGATTATCCAGTCAGGATGTAACCAAGAGTAAAGCATATAGTGCAATACCAGCTAAAGTACATTATGATTGGGTGGGGGAGTTGAGCTGGGTTATATGAGAGATCAAGAGAGAGAGAGAGAGAGAGATCAAGAGAGAGAGAGAGATCAAAAGAGAGAGAGAGAGAGAGAGAGAGAGAGAGAGAGAGAGAGAGAGAGAGAGAGAGAGAGAGAGAGAGAGAGAGAGAGAGAGAGAGAGAGAGAGAGAGAGAGAGAGAGAGAGAGAGAGAGAGAGAGAGAGAGAGAGAGAGAGAGAGAGAGAGAGAGAGAGAGAGAGAGAGGAGGGTGGAGTGGCAGAGCCCAGTCTGTGGGTGTCAACAGCGCAGGTATATGCAGAGAGATGAAATGGTCAGTGTTTTGTCCGGATGTCATGATTATTAAGAGTCTAGAATATGAGAACCACTTACTGCTAGATTCTCCATTTGCTAAGCAAGAAGGTGAGCAGGTCACAAAAACAACAAACAAAACAGGAAGAGAGAAAGACCAAGAATTAGTGAGCTTTAACATGGCAGCTGAGACACAGTGACCTGGCGGGCAACGAGCGGTTTCATATCATCTTTTCTTCATACAGGTCAGGGAAGGCTCAGTGCCAGTACACATACGAGCTCACTTCAGCAGTAACAGAAACATATATTCAGAGAAGCTGAGAAACAGCTTGTACAGGGAGGGACAGAAAGAAAGAGACAGATGTAGGGGCTAAAGACAGAGGAAGGAGGGTGGAGTAAGAGAGCTCTGAATGCACTTAAGTGTCTCCCTCATGACTGCAAACAGCACAACAGAGGTTTAATCTATGACAGCATCTCCTTAGAACTGAAAACGAAAAGAGTGAAGTTGTGAGTGCAAAGTCCACAGATTTATGCAAGAAGCTCCGGATAGTTGATAGTGAAAGCATCAACAATACTAGGGTGCAGAGAGAGAAACCATGCAAAGCCTCCTAGCAACTGAGGTCAGATGAGTTACATCTATAAAACCCATGTGTCTTGCAATCCTCATCTTTCTTCATTCCTTTTGATTTAATTATTTCTACATTTCAGTTCTCATTTCCTGAAAACAACAAAATGATCATGATTATTAAGATGGTATGAACTCAGAATTAGTTGTAGTTGAAAATCTTAAGATTTGTGTATTAGCTCACAGAATTAGTTGTAGGCAAAAATCTTAAGATTTGTGTATAATGCAAAAGTCCTAGAGGACTTTTATCTGACTCGTATCAAAAAAATCCTAGTGGATTGTCCTATAAGTCTTAATACAGGAGTACCCAGTCTTAATGAATTAGTAACAAAATTCAACAGATTTCAGTTGGATTCTTTAATGACGTTCCTATTGGATTCCTACAGGACTTTTTGTCTAACACACATGACTAATTACATGCCCAGTAATCAAAGTACTGAGTGTTCAGTCCTACCTGGGCCTGAGTATTGGGTCGCTGGTTGCTGTCTTTGTCGCCAAACGTCTTCCTGCAGTTTTCCAGCCACTATAAGGTTGGGAGGACAGGGATGGGTGAGAGACAAGACAGAAAGACAGAAAAGTACAGGGATTGAGGGAAGGATGGGGAGATAAACAGAATAATCCACTGAGTTCGATAACAGAACCAATACAAGTGCTTATTTTTTTTCCTAGGACGTGTGTATGTTTGTTTGTGTGCGTACATAATAAGGGTTGGTCGGGGGGGAGATTTAATAAGACTGTTGTACTTAGCAAATTAAAGAAGGTCTGTTCCAGAGCAGGGGGTAGTATCAAGCCCTCTAGGGACCGTAGCTGTCTCATTCAATTAGCGCCCCTGCATCCCAGAACCCTCTGCAATCTCATCTGTTCTCTTTATTCCCCTCCCCCTTCTTCCCTCCCTCTGCCCCTCCCAGTTTCTCCTGCCTGGCGGTCTATAACTGATTTAGGAGCGCTGAGGGTTATTTTTATCCCTTCAGCAGGGGATGTCACTAGCAATGTAGACACTAACGGCAGCTAAATCCACTCATACAATCCACTGATTCAATGCCTGCCCTAATGATGAGACGGAGTGGGGCATTTATCTTGTAAAGCATCAGCTCTTTGTCTCCATGTCTGCTTTGCTTTCGGTGGCGTGGCAGCGTAGGGATAAATGGTAATTTACACATACTTCCTAAGCTTATCTTGAGACGAGAGGCCATTATGAGACGGTCCCTTAGAGTCCCACACACACATACTGACATGGAAACAGAATCTGCAGGCATGGCAGTGTTCAGAACCATGGTGGATGTGATGCAATGTGCCATGGGGGGGGAAAGAGGAGGGGCAGGTACACAGATGAGAATGGGAAAGCAGATAGGGTGGATGGGGGGAGAGATGTGCCGGCTCACCTGCTCTGCTGCTTCCCTCTTGCCATTGTAGGTGTCCAGGTGTTCCTGCAACTCCAGCACACTAAACTTCAGAGTCTCCAGCAGTCCACATGAGACCAACTACAACAGCAAGACAGGACACCACACACATTAACCCACAACAGCACCCGATACATACACAGTACTTGACACAAAAACATTTACAGTAGGACAAACACACATCAAGCAATATGCATAACATGCAGTGCTTATTTACAGGTAACCTAATTATGCAAAAGAATATGTACCTGTTCATGCGGTTTATTCTAAGTTTAGGTGTTATACTAAAATTGTCAAGGGTAACTGTGCAGAATAGCCTCACCGTCTCCGCGTCCAGCAGCACAGTGGGGCACTGGGAGCGCGAGGTCATGACCTCCAGGGAGCTGAGGAACTGATTACCCATTCGTTGCAGCTTTTCCCCGAGGAAGCGCACAGATGAATGTGTAATGGAGCCAAATTTCCTCTGAATGCTCTGTAAACAAGGATGTGGAAGGAAAAAAAAACTTGCTGAGAATGCTCTGTGGTAAACAAGGTTGTAGATGCAACACAGAGGATGCAGACATGACCACCAAAAACAAAAGTATATAAATAGCATTTACCTGAAAGAGTCGGGAGAACACGTGGAAAGTGTAAACAGCGGAGGAACCATCTGTATCTGACAACATCTGGTTGACATGGCAACGCCAAGCATCTTCCTCGTTGTCATAGGCAACGGGCTGGAATGCTGCCAGGATGGCAGAGAGGAAGGGCGAAGGGGGCGGAGAGGCCTGGATCTCTGGGAAACAGTCTGCGTCACCTTCATCTTGACTGAAACACACACAGGGCCAGTTAGCTACAATCTGACACGTACTACACTCCCCTCATTCTGTACTGAAGGGCAAATGTAAACACACACATGCTCATCCTCACCGACTGCAAGTAAACAACCTCACATTGTTCTTACTATCTCTGCCTCTTTCACTGCAGAGGTTTTTGCTGCAGTCTATTGAGAACTCTAATCTACTGCAGTGCTCTAGCAAAAAAAACAACATATGGAGCTATTAGCATTTTAGCATCATGCAAATATCTCTCTCTCTCTCTCTCACACACACACACACACACACACACACACACACACAGATACTCACAGGCCCGTGGGACCAAAGAGCCTGAAGAAGCAGACAGAATAGAAGTATCTAAAGCCTGCGCTGCCGAGCGCTGTAGCGGACACAGTCTCTGTCCTCATCCTCACATTTACTAGCGCTTCTCTTTCCCTTTATCTCTCCTTGCCTCCCTCTTTCCCTAACGTCTGCAGCACGGCTGTGCTGCAACTGCTAACTGCACTAGCGCACTGCACTCCCGTCCCACACAGGACTGCAGAGAGCTCTATCTGAGCTTAGCATCTACACACACTGACACATACACACGCTGCTGCAAAAAAGAGCAAGGCCCCAACCTCACAGTGGTAGACTGCTGCTGAGTTGCTCTTTCTGTCTCTCTCCCACTCACATAAATCCTGACACACACGCCAACACTGAACCATTTAGTAGAATCCCACTGTTTTCAGACAGACAATCACTTGGAGTACAACCCACTCACACTACCCATCAATCAAGCAGGGCAGATCTATGTGAAAGACCTTGAGTGCACCGATGTATGCCAGTAAGAAGCTAAGTGAGCAAGAGTATGTGTTTGTTTGGGATTGCATCTTTATGCAGGGTAGTTTAAAACCCAGAGTGTGACAACTGTCCTCCAGGCAGAGTTGGCCCACCTTCAGGAGGGAGTGTTTAACGGCAGATTGGAGCCTAGCCTGGCCCACCTTCACAGCATCGGCCCACACGGGAGCCATGCCAGGGATGGACTCACCCATCACAGCAACTCAAAAAGTGTACTTCATCTCACAGAAGCCAGACTGGCCACATAAACTCAAATATCATCATAAGCAGACACAGCCAAACCATTTTCCACCCACACACAGCAGATATTGCTTTGTATCATGATAAAGTCAAATTGGAAAATTGTAATGTAACAATTGATAGTTTGAATGTAAGCTGAGCTGAGCTGTGAATGTAGACCCTGCTTTCTTAAGCTATGGGTTGGGACCATAAAGGGGTCACATCCGTTTTCGGGGGGTCCCCACATAACAAGAGTACCGGTATGTGTTAAGAAAACTGGATCCCAAGACCAGATTAAATTTCTCATTTGGGTCCAGGTCTGGAAAAGTTTAAAAAACCCTCTTCTAGACAATAAAAGACATTTGCAGTATTTTGCTGATTAGTCAGTCAGTAGTAAAGGTCAGGGACATACAAGGAAGCTTTTTCTACAATGTCTGCAGTACGATCTACAGTGATGGAGTAGGCCAGATGACCTGCACCTGTTCTGATCCCTGTCACATATAGCTTAGTGTTCTTGCTCCAAGCAGAAGTAAGTTTCAAGTGAGCCAGTTCTGCTCCACCTACCTGGACATGCCAGAGAAGTCGGCCCCGTCCTCCTCCTCCTTACAGCGCTCGTCTAGCTCCTTCAGGGCCAGTGTCACATCTTCGTCGCACACTGAGCCACAGGGGCTGTCTGGGTCTGGAGGCAGGGACAGGGGTAGAGGCAGCGCTGTCGGGGAGTCCTCCTCACAGAGGGACCCCGGCGGGGTGTCTATGGCCGGAGGGGGAGGGGGGGCTGGATCCAGGTCGTCTTGGGGGTCCTGAGGGTCATGGGAGTCCGGGAGGTCGCACAGCTCTGGTGCGTCAGAGGGCAGAGGGGGGGCGCTGCAAAACCCCGTGTCCTCGCTCACACTACTGCTCAGTTCGTCCGCTGCCGTCATGCTCACGGCATCCTGTAATACACAGCCAGGAGGGGGCGCTCAGGAGCAGCTTGGCAGATGACGCCACATGAACATTACACATTATAATAACCATTTTGAATTCTCAGAGTTATTAGAGCAGTGGGATGATCACTTAGTTCCTATGACAACAACTGCTCTTAACGCCAACGTGGGACACAGGGATTGACATCTTAACCTTTATCAGAGCCTGAATTAGGACTGTTATAGCCTCTACTAATTAAGCAATTCAATATTATAAGAGGGAATCTTAAGTCAGCATTTTTCACAATGTTCACTTCCTTGGAGACGGCTCTTGACGTCACTTCATACGCTAGTGTCTCGAGTACAGAAAAAAAAACTAAATCAATAAATAGGAGACCAATATCACTCTATCACTGAGGTGCCATTATGGGTGTGACCTGAACGCTAATAAAATACGGACATCACGGTGAAACGACAGGCAGTGAGAGCCAACAGGACAGCAGATTAATGGAAAGTATGTGCTCTGACGCAGTTCAATCTGTATGGACAAAAAACTGCTGATTTATGACTTGCACTGGATAACTATGCACAATGCTCAAAAGACGGATTTTGTAATACTGGCTTAGGAAATACATCGCCCAGCAGCCATCAAAAGTAGGCCTGCACCGAGGGAAATTACACAAAGTTACAGTTTTATAACCCCCAACTGAAGATAATACACGTATATTTGATTACATCAGTACCAAACCGGTTACAGTGTATGACTCAGACACGGGAAACACTAGGTAAATTCCATCATGTAAAGTGACCATGTTCATGTAAAGCACGTACATGGTGGGAGGGGCATGTAGGGTGATGACACAGAGAGACGGTCTAATTGAAAGCACTTGTTTTTTTTCTTCCTGCCTTTTTTTATTTTATTTAAGAGTCTAATGCATTAGGAAAGCTGAGTGTGGCAGGCAGCCAGTACGTCACAGAGGCAGCAGCTATATTACAGAAAGCTTTTAGAAGTGGTCGTGGCCATCCTGGAGGGAATGAGTAAGAGTATTGATGGTTTTATCTAGGGCTCATTACACTAAGAGCTGGGGCTGTGATGGAGGAGATGTCCTTGGGCTGATATTGAGACCATCGGCTAGATCGAGCTCGTAGGAAGTTCCATTCAGTTCTTCGTATAGTGAAGAGCACAGGACACGGTCACTGAGGGGTAGGGACACCCTCTCTAAAATTCATTCACACAACCCCCAACATCATGTATGTATGAGCATCATGGTATACAGGTGAAGTAAAAGAACGGGCCATGGTGTTGCATTCTGCAGTTCCCACACTGTAAGGTATAAACGCAGACCAGGAGAACATAATATATACACCACGGTTAGTACAAGTGATAAATGTCAGTAGCAGTAGATGGCAAAGCTGTTAGTTCATCAAAAGACAAGCTGTGGCATGTTAATATGGTAGCAAATTAATTGGCTGATGACATGGCTTCTTTAATTGGCCAGAGCACCATTGGTGTATTCTAGTGTAACTTAATTGCACTTTAAAAGTTAACACCAATTGTAAAGGACTTATACTCACACATGCGTCTGCCGAAGATAAAGGAGCTGGTGTCCAAAGTATTAAATTGGAGATTTAGTTGGAATGGTCAGGTTCTGTGTTAATGGAGGCGAGCAGTGACAGCTGACCTGAGGTGAGCGTTTGGTTTTTCACCTTGATCTCTCCCCGAATCAAACAAGCAAGCCCCACCAAACAACTATTAAGGGAGTAAGAGCTAGCACTCAGCACACACACCCAGAGCAGAGCTACAAAGCAGACAGAAGTGGAATGAGACAGAAGCAGAAAAAGCAGCCCACAATGCTCTGACTCGAGGCCAGAGCCAGCACCTTGACCCCACCCAACGCGCTCCCAGCTGACCCTCTGCCTAAATGACAGATGAGCAATGAAGTACAGCAAAGGCAGATAAAAGTTTAAAGGAAAGGAAAAGGCAAGCTAGAAAGCACCCGAGCACCACAGTTTATTGCTGCTCCCAATTGATCGCACCTCAGGCAGCTGGCTGCTGGTGCTGTCTGAGTGGGCCATCTCCAGAATGGGGCTATCCAGTCGAGGAAGGGACGACAGGGAGGGCAGGGAGGGCAGAGAGGGCAGGATAGCTGCCTCCTCAGTGAGGGCGCTGCTGGACGACTCCTGGGACTGCTGCAGAGAGTCCACATGGTTGGATGTCGCGTCATCTGTAGCAGAGTCACTGTTCAGCTGGAGGGGAGAAAAACAAGCATAGATTGGTTAGCTTCTCTGGTGAGACATTGGATAGACAGAAAACAGATGATAGTATCTGGCCATCTGGTTTGATACAAACCTTTGCTGAAAGTACACTAAGGGCTAGGGCTGTCACTCTCTCAGAATTGAGTTTGAACAAAACTTTTATTAGGAAACTTTATTTTTTTTCTTCAATTCTCAGTTAAAAATGATAGGATGCAAGCAGAACAGCGTCTGCTGCCATGCCAAATAGGTCCTTCACTAAACCTTAATGCACTGTGTTACATACTCCTGTAAATGTTGAAAATCTATGCTGCCTTACTGTGGGGACCAAGATGCTTTATCAATGGTTTGTTGGGATTTATATTTCATTATGCATTGTGCTCTCATGATTCATCATAACAGTGCAGTGGATTGGTTTAGAACCACTTGGCCATTCTGTCCACTGCATGTCTGTTACCATACAGAGAAAATCCCACCAAAGTGGGGCTAAGCTAATGTCAATGAAGGAAACAGAGTTATTACAATATTTAATTCACTTTTCCTTCATCCAATCTATACTGTCAGGAGGTTCAAAATAATTACAAACATTGATTAAGTAACAGCCCTAGCTGGTGCTGCCCATTATCGGTTTACTCTAGGCGGTTGAAGAAAATATTCATCTTACTGATATTTTTCTATGAAGTACAATAGTTAAAAATTCAGGCCATGTTTAGTCTTTTTAGTCTACCATTCAATTGGTGTAGCATTTTAAATTGTTTCAGGCAAAAAGTAAATTCATGCTATAGTCAATAACTTATATCAATCAATTATCCTTTTTTCCAAGGCATATGTCTAAATCAAGTAAAAATGCTGCATGCTCATTGTTATACTGTTACAGTGTAATACTGGATGACTGTAAAGAGGTTTTCAGGGGGCAAAAGTTCACTAGAGGCAAAAGCTCATTCTCTCACAGTGCACTATCAAGAGCAAGAGGAAGAGAAAAGGTAAGAAAAAAGAAAACATCCTCATTAGACTGAGGTGAAGCTCTTACTTTAATAGCATTATTATTGACATTTGGGATAAGAGCTTACTTGCAATGCAGAGCAAAGCAAAGAGGAGTTAGAGACAAGCAGCCAGAGAATTGGGAATTAAAAAAAAAAAAAAAAAAAAAAAAAAACCTTGATCAAGCCCACAAAGGAACATGCTCTTATTCTGAGTCTTGTCCTCGACTTTATACCTCAGTTGGATCTGTGACATTTTATTCAATTGTGAAAATCTAATTTTGTTCATGATCTTTTTAATAAGCCTATGAATAAACAATGATATGCCTTAAATCAATGTAATCTGAACCAATTTACTTAAATTGTCCTACACTGTACTTACCTATTGGAAAAAACAAACAAAAAAAAAACAACAGCAGCATTTATTTAGCAGTGAGAGGTAGTGGGTCTAAGACTGAGGTTGAAGGGGGGAGTCTACCACCAGCGAAGAAGCAAGCGTCTAGCCCCTGCCCATACTGGCAGTAGGTTCAGCTCAGCGCGCGCGCACACACACACCATGCCAGCAGGCCGTGTGAGGAGCGTGGTGGTGGCGGCATGGGGGGTGGGAGGGGGCATCCTGATTAGAGTCAGACTTACAAGGCCAGAGCGGGTGAGAATCTGGCTAGCGCTCAGTACCTCCTCCTCAGACGACTCATCCGTGTCCTCCTGGTTGGTGAGGTTGAGGCTAGGCGTGCTGCCAGTGTATTGGCACTCCTGCAGAGATGGCGTGTCCCCTTTGTCCATGCTGTCCAGGGAGCGACGTCTCACGCCCCAGTTGAAGTTGTCCATGCTCTCCCCCTGCAGGACAGCCAAGTAAATAGCAGTCAGACACAGCAAACACACACAACGGTAAGGTGCGGGGCAGGTCTTGCAACAGTACAGGAAAACAAAGCACAAGACAAACATACACATCCACAACTTAAAAAAACAAACACAAAAAACCACAGACTACAAACAGTGATGTGCATGAGTGGGTGAAATGATTTCCCCCCTCATTTACCATTTTATAACATGAACATTTTTAGATGGTAAGGGATGCAAAGTTTAAAAAAATAAAAAATAACAAAAAACAACTAGTAAAGGATTGACAACAGAAGCCGTGGTTTCTAATCAAAGCGCAATATACTGTATCATCACTTGACTCGCTGACAACACAGATGATTTTAAAAGATTGGCAAAAATCACCAGATGGACAACAGGGCGCTGGAGAGAATGGCAGCTCTAAGAAGCTGACTGGCCCAAAGACTTACCTGCAACTCCTTGTGGCAAGAGAAGAGAAGGAATAAGTGGGTTAGAAGACTAAAGACAGTTAGAGAACATTGAGACATTTTTTAACTACAACACTCAGACAAATGAGATACTAAACAGTTAAACAACACGCACCAAAACAAGACATCATAGTGATCTGTGATGACAGTGTTTTGAGTACACAACTGTAGAGGGTAGTGATAGACATTGACCTGAGCATCAATGTGTTGGAGAGAAAAAGTGAAGTTTGTGTGCAACTGTGCTTGCATCAGGGTTCCTACACTTCTTCCTTAATTTCTTGACTGGATTTTAAAATTTGTTTCAAAATGATTTCTGCTAATATTCATATTGTCCACCCGCCATTAGCTACTGTATACAGATGCCTGACAACAGCAAATATCATAACATGTAGGATGACAGGGGGTCATTACTATTCCATACTTTTCGTTTTTTGTGTCATTTCCTATCTTTTCAAGACCTGGAAATTACTTTTCCATACAGTTCCAGACTTGTGTAGGAACCCTGTTGTGTGTGTTAGTGTATAAAAGCACATACACCTTAAGTGTAATGGACACTTGTGAAAGAGTGTCTCCACCTGAAAACTGAAGTCTCACCTCAGCATCCTCCAGCTCCACATCTAGGAAGTCAAAGTCCTTGAAGACGCCGAACTGCTGCTCGCTGCCCGCATCTTCTCCCTGCACATCCTCCTCCCTAACCACCTCTTCCACTGTGGGTATTAGGCTGGTCTGCTGGTCCCCAGAGTCCAGATCCTCGTTGGATGAAAATACCACCTGCACATACAGGGAGGAGGGAGATTCTTTGTTGCCAAATAGTAAAACACACTCATTGTATAGCCATAAAAAAAGAACAAATATGCAAAAACAGCTGTACTCCAGATATGTTCTTAACAGTGAATTTACAGAGACCTTGTCAGAGGCTTTAGAGTAGGAGAGGAGTCTTACAGATGGGTTTTTGGGAATGCCAGACTCCGGACCACATAACGACAGGACATTCATCAGCTTCTCTCTGGTTCTTCTCTGCAACAGGAAAACGTAAACAAGATGAGCAAACTTTCACAGTCATTGCTGCCCCCAAAATCTGGTTAAACTCTGACACAGTGTTAGGCGCTGTGTGTCTGTCTGAGTAGATACCTGAGAGAGCTGAGGCCTCTTCCAGCTGACCGGCACCAGGCCGTTGGAGTTGGAACCAGATGATGTGGAGGAGGTACTCCTGGTTACAGCGATCACCTGCGGCTTCCCATTCCGCCCCGCTGCACTACGCTGGTCACCGTACTTGTGCCCTATGATGGGTGTCTGTGGAGTCAAATATTACAGAGCTTATCGTTCAGGGGAGAAAAAATGGCATAAGCAAGTGCACTGAGGAAAAGGCGGAGTGGGAGGAGATGCAGAAGGAGAGATGTTGACCTCTGAGATGTCAAAGTGGAAGTCCAGGGTCTTGCCAGGCAACTCCTTGGAAGAGTTATTGAATATGCGTGTAAAGGCGATTTCTGGGGAGCCGGACGACTCCACACTGTAGGAGCGCTGCACCTCATCTGGAACAACAAGGCTGGCCGAGCGAGACACCACCAACTTCAGAATGTTCTGGGCCTCCTTCCAGTATGGGCTCTGTAAAACAGAAACACACAAATACAGTGGTTCTATTGTGAGATAATAAGCTGTGTAGGTGTTTTTGAATAATTTACAAGTACAAGTGGACATGTTTTCCCTCAGATAGCCAAAGCATCCACTACCCACACCAGCTAGAGACTGTGTCTATAAGGCCATCTGGATGCTGTATTGCATACAGTATCAAAATGTCTATACTACAGTGTATACGGTCTATACTACAGTAGAATGATGTCTTTTTCAGGGAACCTTAAAAGAACTCCACACAAAGACTACTCACAGTGCACACTAAGGCACATGCGCACAAACATACATACACAATGCACTCCTACAAAAGGTTACACTGGCGTGGGTGATGGTTAAGTGAGTAAAGAAGTAGCCTAAGGCACTATGGGGTAGAACAGCTGTCAGATGCAGCTGTGAGAGAGAAGCATGGAGCGCCCTGGGCTGCTAAAAGGCTCCCATAAAGAGCTGTGGCCATATCCAAAAGGCCTGTAAACCTTGACCCCGTTAGACATGTTATTCTCTTATTCTCACATACATCACTCTTTCACGCATTCCTGCATTCACACATGTACATCCACCCACACAGATAATAAGGCTGTGCCTACTATGAAGAGAGACAAGTAA